>NC_137544.1:79003306-79254351 GCF_963082525.1 Nesoenas mayeri | reverse complement strand
TTGCTGCCTATGTGTTAGAGATCTTCTAAGAAAACAGTCATTTATATTTATTTGATTATTCGAAATCTACGGCCTTTGGAATTTAAAAATCACTAAACTATCCCTATTGATCTTACAAGCAATTCAATCTCATCTGTAAAGAATTAAAATTTTATTCAAATTTTGTCCTGATTCAGAGAAGTACTTAAGTAAGAGCTCAGTTTAGGAACAGTGATAGTGTCTCAAAAATAACCTGTTGAGCAACATGCTTTAGCACTGCTTCTGAACCAGGCTCATATTAATCATGCACGTAAGCACAATTTGAGCCCAGGTTTCCAGAAGCAAAAAGACTCTCCAAATCAGTGTTACAAACAGTGGTCTTCTTGGCTGAAAATAAATCGCTACGCTAGAAGTGATGGATATGCAAGGAACTACATTCCAAAAATTTTATCTTGATGATTGAAAACACTGAAATGAGCACACAAGACCATAAATTACTATGGCACTTCATAGTACAGCTCACTCAAGTTCTGTTTAGCACTTGCTATGTCATAAATGGCAAATCCCATTTTAGAAATGCCTTTTTCCAGCTTTGTATATAGCCCTATCCAAGCCTTGTTAGGCCTCACTGCCAAGGAATATCTAAGTCTCTACAGGCTGGAACATAATAATCTTATAGCAGCATCCTGGGTGGCATTACCTGCTTGCACACACACACTAATCTTTTATCTAAACAGCACCAATCAACAAGCTTGTAGCAACTGTAGCCTTAGGCACACAGTGGACTGAGGTGTTGCAGCAGAAAATTGTAACTGGTAGAGTTCAAGGTCACACAGCAATTGTTCTCCCTTGAAAAAGCAACATCAGGCGGCCAAGAGATTGTTTAAATCAAAACATAGATGTGTATTGCCTTGGAATTTAGACACAGACAATGATGATTTCTTTAAGGGCCTGATCTGGTGATGAAAAACAAATAAAACAAGAAAAAATACCCACATTGACTTCAATAGGTTTTGAATCATGTGTCAACACACATTTCTTAGCTCTCGGAAATTAGTCAATCCTTCTTTAAAAATATGAAAAGAGAAAGAAATTAGCATTTGCCTCCATAATTTCATTGTGTGAGGAATTAAGTACAAATAATTAAAATTAATATTTAAATATAAGTTGCCTGCTTGCAGCTAATAATAAAACTTGACCTTTATGATCTTTCATTCAGCATTCTCCAAGGGCATTAAGCATAACTGAGCTACAGAGTCTCAGTGAAAAATAAGGCACTGAGGCACTGATAGCCCATTGTACAGAGAAGTAGAGAAGTCAAATTAGAGCATCTCTAAAAGCAATGGGTTTTCAGCACCTTTGCGGCCTAGGCCACAAAGTAACTCATTTAACTTCACACAGCAAATTACTGAAACAACTGAGAAGAGACAATCTTAAAATAGAGAGGATACAGTGTTCACTGGCCTCACCAGAGGTAAAGGACACAGGGTTCAAAATGCTGGTAAGCAGATGCACTACATTCCCAGAGATTCCCATCACTTGTAAAGGTGAAGCTGAATTAACAATCATTAGGCGTTTCATAAACTTTCTTTAGTATAAAGAGGAACAAATAACTCCACAACAGAGATCAAGGCATGACAGAAGGTGTTTTATAAGCTTATATACTCAGTGAAATCTCCATCCTCTGTGTCTTTCAGACTTCTTTGACACTAAGTAAAATCCACTACTTACTCTGCCCACTGTGCTTTACTTTTCCTCCTTTAAATAATCTTGAAAAACAGGATTTTTCTTCTAAATCTATTTGAATTATACAATTACTAGAAGTCAGGTATGAAATACATTTTTAGACAACTTTCTGTTTTTAAACTGTTAATGAATGTGGAGCTGTTTATGAGTCACGGTCCTTCACAAAGTAAAAAAGGGCATATTTTTACCACTTGATTTTTGAGTAGTAACTGTTTTGCCTATTCAAAAAGGTGAGAAACTGAGACTTGGAGAGTTGAAGCCAAGGGCAGGAATCTGAGAATTTTGATGTTGGCTCATGTTTCAGCCACTACTGCACATTTGTTCCTGTTGGCTTTACAGATTTATACTGCGGGTGAGCAATTACTTTAAGTATGTGTCAAATTGCTAAGATCAGGAGTAGCACCATTGATTTACAGTACAAAACCACCGCAATTAACTGTGCAAGATTATAAAATCTAATGTGCTTAGCTTGGAGTACACACCGAGACGGATTTACCAGAATAGGGACATCAGTATGCAACAGTACAGTCCTGTCAGTGTGGGCAGAGCTTTGCTGACAAAACCGTGCTTTACACAGGACTTCTGCTGCCATGTGTCTGTCAGTCAGGGGCCTTGAATTTTCACATCCCTGACCTATGCAGGTGGTGTCAATGACACAGATGCGGCCTAAATGTGTTGTAGAATTGTCCTGAGCTTTAGTTGTGTTTTCTTCTGGCATAGCATGCTGAGTGAGCAAGTGTTGGTCCTTGTGGCTAAATTGATGGAAATGTGGATGAAATCTCAAGCTCTCCTGTAGCTGCTTGGTTGCCTTTGTGACCCTGAGTAAATTAGTTTCCATATGCCCCACTGCCCTTTTTGTAAAACAGAGACAATGGCACTTCCAAATACAATATGAAGAGATTGTGAAAATAAGTATACTAGAGACAATTAAATCTTCAGAACAGTCAGTGCCTGACCCACTACTACAGAGATAATTTAGGGATGTGAAGCCTTTTGAAAGGACAAATATACTTGTGGAAAAAGACTTGATTTTAAGTGAAGACGCTTGATCTGTAATTTGTGTAAGTGAATTTTTTTTCTAAGTTAAACAACTCATAACCAGTACCACTCAGCAGACCATATGAACTGAGAAATAAACTCCTACAGCATTCCCATCAACACACAATGGACTCATCAATAGAGCTAATGCTAAAAGCTTAGTGTTAAGCCAATTTTAAAATGTTTCTTTTCAAATAATTTTGGCCAGTTGTATAATCTATATTTGGTTGGGGTAAGGGGGAGATGAGGGAAAGGTCTCAGTGACCAGCTCAGATAATATACTTATGAAGCTATCTCTGGAATTCTTACGTTGGTACCTATGACACTATCAAATTCATTGGAAAGAGTTTATCGCAAAGTTAAATGTCAGCAGCTGCAAGCCTTTAAATGGAACATACTTCAGCTCCTGGGCAATGGCAGCGATCTGTTCCACCCTGTCCTGGTGAGCAGCCAAATCGCTCTCAAAAGCTTCATGTTTCCTTAACATAGCGCGGACTTCTGTCAGAGTAGCAGATTCATAGTCCTTCTGAAGTAAGATCTGCTCTTTGCCTGAAAGAGGAAATTAAAACACTAGTATTTTTTTTTACTAATTTGTTGGTTAGAACAATTGCAAATTTAGTCAACTTTTTCAGCCGACTCATTGTGAAGATCATATGTATGAGATGAAGTCCCACCCTCATTGAAATCAGTAGCAAAGTGTCAGCACAACAGTCTTAATTAGAACTATATCTTTTTAAAGGTTTATCAGTAATTCCTTGATTCTTGCATAGGCTGTTTATACTGGTCTAAAATAGTATTACATTGCTTGAGAAACTGGCATAAAAATGGTATATCGGCAAAAAACTGAGGCTATAAACTATTGCAGTAATTCTTTTGTAGTGTAAAGTAATGAAACCAGAAATCACACTGCCATGCTCAGCTTCACTGTTAGTAAAGATCTATTATTCTTTTTCATGTTCTGCCTTGAATTCATTATTCATTCCAGCACTTCCAAAATAAATAATAATTTAAAAAAACAAACAAACATTGAGACATGTGACTGTCTTTCGTGTCAAACACTGAATTTTAAGTGGAAAATACCAACCGATTTACGAAGGGCTAGGGAAGCAAAGAAGTCAGAAACTGAAATATTACTCTTCAGTAGCTCCTATGTTGGACAAGTGAATCTATACAGACATTCCCTATAACTGCAGCTCACCACATGGCATTACACAGCTCTGTGAATTTTACAGCCGGAAGGGACTATTGTCTCACTTGCTGTGTACCAGCTTATGTTAAGTTTTTACTGTATAACAGCCATAACGTGTCACCATGAGCAGTTTATGCTGAGAAAATAGGCTCTAAGGGCTGATAAACACTGTAGATTCCCTTCTAGTATCTGCTTGGCAGCCATTTACAGCCTTGTGTGCTTCCAGCGACTATGTTATGGGATAGACTCTGTTTTACTTTCACCATGTGAAAAGAGTCTAGCTGGAAAAAGCCAGAAGCATAGCAGAAGCAGGAAGACTGTTATCAGGGCAAACAACAGGATGATAGAGTAGATCTATGTTTAATGGTCTCCAACAAACTTGTGTGCCTTGGTACAGTCCTACAGATGTTACAACTATAGGTAAGGTTAGGTTACCATTAAAAATCACAACTATAAATGAGATGTAATCCAGGGTATGGAGCGAAGCAGAGATGAGTCCATTATCATGTAGTTTATGTGGACTATTCAAAACATCATGTTGGCCAAATGATAATCAACTCAGAATAAGTCTATTAATGATTTCACACTTAACCAGTGGTGTCACTACATTCCTGGTTGGATTGCTGGTGTATAGGAATGCATTAGCAGTAATGGCTTCCATTCAACTGCTGAATTTTCCCACTAAGTTTGACCCACTACTTCAAGAGTACAATTTTTACAGTTACATTTCATTAGCAACATGCCTACAAAAGTTAGGATCAAGACTATAGTCAACAAAGCCTGCAATTTTATCTGTTATTATTTTAGGTTTCTGAAACTGTCCAAACTACTTATGAGTGAGTTTCTGGCTCACAAATATTGAGCACTGACGGTTCAACCTCGAACATTAAAACACTGAAAATGTTAAAGCCATCTCTGCTCACCATATGCCCACTGTTCATGAGTGGAAGCCTTCTGCCTGAACTTCTCCGCCAAGTGTTCAAGTCTTTCCAGTCTTCGTATTTCATTCAGCAGCCACTCTTCATAGCCCTTCTCAGCTTGTTCAAGTCTCTGCCAAGCGCCGGCAATATCCTGTGAAGAGGATACATGGGAGAGAGGGGATGAAAGTATAATCTCTTTTTATCCAAATTTGCAGATTTCTGATTCATTCACAATTTTGCTCCAAAAAGAGAAGGTTTTATGTTCAGTTTTTGTAAAATCACAGAATCATAGAAAATATTGTCAGGCAGTTCAGGAAGTCTTGTAGTCCAGACATTTGCTCCTAATAGTGTATCCTACTCAGGTGGGCTCATGAAAGGAATCCCTATACAAATGGCTTCCAAGTAAAGCTACACATTTAGGGTCTTCACAATATATTAGAATCATAATTGTTTTGGTTGGAAAAGACCTTTAAGATCATTGAGTCCAACCATTAACATAGCACTGCTAAGTCCTTCTGTGCTTTTACCTCCCATTTTACAATGTGCATGTTCCATTATGATGTAACGATCTTTTACGAAAAAAATTGCTTTGCTCTTGGAAGCTGACAATAGCAAAATGTATTAGTGTCAAGAGAATCTGGTGTGTTTTATCTGGAATACAAACTCATTTCACTTTCTGTGGTACACAAAGTTTTGTGAGCTTCCTCAGAAACTCAAAGGCAGTAGGAAACTGAAGTGACAAGCCCCTTATTTTCTGCATAGGGGAGCGGACAATGGCCCTCTTCAGATAGTGCAATCATCTGTTTATTAAATCTTAGCAATCAAAAACACAATGAAAGAACAGAGCAGGTTTGCTATATTCCACAGGAAATGTTTTGACCCACAGTCAACTCTCAATGCTTATCAGCAGGTGAGAATTCTTGGTACTGACTATGCTTATCATCACAGACATAAGAAAAAACAAAATTTAATTTTAAAAAGTAGGAAAAGAACCCATAAATATATTTTGAGCAATGTCTGTTTCTGTAAATCTGATGACCAAACTGTTAGTGAAACCACTGTGAGTTTTGCTTAAATAAACAATATTTGGCTTCACTGATAAAGAAGTACTGATAACCCTCACCAAAAAAAAGTTCTGTATCGTTTCATGTCTCAAGACAATTTGCACTTGGGGAAAGCCTTTAAAGAGGCAGAAGCACGCTTAAGAGAAAGCAAGATTCTAGAATGAAAGGAAACGTCTAAAAAGAGTGGTTTGATATTGATAAAGTGCAAGAAACTGAAGTTTCTGAGAATGACTTAATATGGCATTTCAATCTCTCATGTTGAAATTTTTGTGAGAATGTTGATAAAAAGGAGAACAGAATATTGATGCCGCCTTTACTTACTGAAACCATTTTTCCCTCTGACGGCATGAAAGCTGGCCGATTGCTGATCCTCAGTTTTGTCTGCAGGGTGTTGAAATTGATCTCCAGTTGACATTTCTCTTGGACTTTGGGAGGTTTGTGTTTGCGGCGGTAGTCCCGGAAATCCTCTAATTTCTTCTGCATAGCCTGCATTGTTTTTTCTGGGGTCCTGTTTTCCAGCCAAGGAATTGTCCGGCGAATCCATTCTAAAAGCTTTCAAACCAACACAAACAATTGAAATAAAAGCAATGGAAAAGCAACCAAAAAAAGATCATATTGAATGCACATATCCTAATCAAGTTTGTTCCTTTAATATTAATAAATTAAGTTGGTGTCAGGACTTTAATGGCAAGTAAGCACAGGATTTTCAAAGCTGAACAATACTTTTTTACTAATTTGCCCTGGTACTCTACATATTTGTAGAAATACTTTTATTTTCAGAAAGACAAAAACATATGTAAGGTGTCTCTAGCTAATTACTCAGATACCCAGTTACCCAAAATAACTTGCCACTTTCAGAAGTGTTGGTCTTTATGTCTTAAATAGTCATAGTTATGAGATCAGAACAGACAACAGCCAAATAACTCAGGTCATATAAAATTCTTCACTCAGAAGTCCGTTAGTGCCAATGTAGCACTGCTGTCTTTGCATCCATCATCTTGGTATGTTTTTGCAGGTCAAAGGATATTGGGAGCTCTCACTTGTGCGCTATACATCTGTAGTCCTGACTTAACAAGTTTGACATTTACCAAGAAAGGACAGGAGGAGCACAATGTGCCCCCTTCATTCATTCATTTGCTGCCTGTGTTCACAGGTGCACTGTAAACACTGTGAGAGACCCTGTCCAGGTGTGCTTTGCAGAACACAAATCCAGTGGGGCTTGGAGTGACAGGATCTTGTATGTTCCACATGTGGTCAAGGATGGCTGTCGTTGGAGATTACAGAGACAGCAAGTCTGGTTTTGGGACAGACCGATGACAGTCCTCAAAACACTCTTTTTGGCACATTAATGAGACTGAGTGGCTTGCTGGAGGTCACACAGGAAGTCTGTGGCAAAGGAGTCACCTGAAATCTGACGTCTTGGGCAACTGAGCTTTGTACCCTACCACTGTGAGATTTACCTTCACTTTGCTGTCTTGCAGACAGTGCACAAATCTTTCAGCTTTCAATATTTCATTAACATAATTATTGCTACATAAAAGATACAGCTGTCTTTACCTCACTTGCTAGTCTCTCATACTCTTCCATCAATCTCTCATTTTCTTGATTCACAGCAAGCACCTTACAGATCCGGTTAGCTGCAGTCTCAGCCTGTAAAAAACAGCACATAAACAGGACATATTCATAAACACATTCTGAGAAAGGTACAAGCTTGGAGAAAGAGACAGAATGTGGCCGTGGCAAACAAAAATCACATTGTTTTACAGTTGTTGATTTGTGCTCCTAGATTACTTAGATACATATTTACCCTCCTTTTGTAGTCATAGATTCCAATGGCCCGAATAAGGCACAGATCAGCACAGAAGTCACCTTGCTGTACAATGAAGCTTTATTATACAAGAGGGCATTCCACACTGCCATTATGGTTGTCTAATAAACCATCTATTTTCAAAGAAGTCTTAGGACATTCTTAAAGTTATCCTATTAGGTTAATTTTTTGAAATCACACCAAAAAAGTATTAGATTTGTTAGCCATACTGGAAAGACACCCATGTGATTCAGGAGTCCCAGACTACTCTATATCTGCACATCATAGATACATATACCCTCGAGAGTATATACAGCTCAACCACTGACATAAAATCTTTCCATGCTTCCTGACAAATGTATTTGTGAAGGCACTGTATAGCTCTGCCATATTTAAAATTTACACTAAAATTTACTTTCATACAAATGTGAGTCTGAAGTATATCTAATCAAATAAATACCTGTGCAGACTCCTGTGTTAGAGTAGTTGGAATCCCCCTTTTGCATGAAGAGCAAAACCTTCATACCCAGAGACAAGAGGGTGCAACAGCATAGCTGTGCTGTGATAAGGTGTAGGGGTTCTACTAGACAGGACGGGAAATTAAATCCTGAGGATGAAGGAAAAATATCAGCTACTTGAAGGGTTCTTTATTATTTTTTTTCACATAAGTTGGCTTATGTCCATTTGTAGGCTAGAAATGTATGAAGCAGAACAGTGGGAAATGCCACATTTCTAAGTGATAATCCCACCTTTTGTGACCAATCTGTTGCTGATGTTCTTGACTCTTATATTAGTACTTTGATCCATGAATCATTTCATTGGCTTGAGTGGGAACCAGGCACAAATACTGCATTGGGTGTCTCCTGTGCCTTTCTGCATCCTCATGTATCTTTGAAAATCTAGCCCTAAATTACTACTCAGCATGAGTAAGTCTAGAATAGTCTCAATCTCCAAAAGTCAAACATTGTTTTATGCAGCACACACATAACATGTTGATGTAGCAAAAAACAACTCCATTTCACAGTACCTTCAAATACAGCTTTTCTGAGAATCTTTATAATAACCAAATAAAGACCCAACATTAGAAACAAGAATGTCCATTGGAGTTTAAGAAGTTCAACTTGCTACACAACATTTCACTAAAACAGGTTCAAGTGTTGGTTAAAAACAAGTATTAGTGCTCAAGTAATACTTGCAGTTGTTAAATTAAGATGACAATGTACTAGATTAGTTTTCTTTTAATAAACTAGTGGAAATGTGAGGCAACCAATCAAAACCAAAGCAACCTGAAGGGACAGTTGAGTAATACCTGCTCTGCTCCAGCAAAAGCATGGTAGAAGCAGGACACATATGTCATGATAGCTCTCTCATCAGGTTTGGGAGTGTTCACAATATCTACAAGAGGGTGGGGAGAAATGAAAACAAAACAAAAAAAGAATCGAGGAGTAGAAAACAGGATGAATTAATAAAAGTACAACATAGTGTCATTCTGATTGTTTTCTTTTCCATAGCTCTGTACTATAGAAACTCTACAAAGCTGTAATAAATTTAGCGTTACATTGGTGGGCGTTGACAGAATAAAATATACACTAGAAATTCAACATAAGCTCTTATAAAGAGGTGGATTAATTTTTTTAATAGGCTTGATCCTGCAGTGTTGCACAGGGGGAGTGACCTTAATTTTACCAGAACTGTCTGCTCAAGAACTGGCACACATCTCTCTGGTGACTTAGATTGTGGAGGTCTTTTGACTGACATTTTGATCTGGGAGGTGTTCTCTCAAAGTTGCTTGTGGACTAGCATTATAGCCTTAGCATTATATATCACTATTCTTTATACTTCTAATACCTGATTTTCCTTCTTTTCATCAGGACATGATTCCAGAGCTTTTCTGAGATGTTTCTGTGTCTACTTTGCATAACAGCAACATCTTATGTTGCTGTTTGTACTTACCATGAAGCACTTAACATTTTAAGAACAATCCTGAAAGCATAAGAAAAGGGTTTACTTTCTGGGCATCTGTTATGATGATTTTGACATCTCTGTAGCAGGAATAATATCCAGCAGAGACAAAAATGATAGCATTCTGCTACTGAAATTGTTTTTACACTCTATTTTCATCTGGCATTTTTAAAAATGCTTCAAATGAATGCACACAAGTTCAATTAAAGAGAATAATGTTCTCTATCCCCTTCGGTGACCAGCTGTCAAAAACCTACTGGATATTATTAGCAAATATACAGAAAGATGAGACAGGAAGGCTTACAAATGGATAGACTACTACTGGCTCTACAGAGACAGTGGCTCACAGAGAAAATCAGGCAACAGGAAATGTGCTCAGCTCTAAGATGCTGTCCTAGTAGCTAGTGAGGAAAAGATCAGAAGAGGAAAAACTGCTGAAAGAAACAAGACAGAAGGTGAAGGATGAGATCTGATCCATCTTCTACAATCTCACCTTCTGAGCACCAGCAAATGCATGGTAGTAACAGGAAACATAAGTCATAATGGCTCTTTCATCAGGTCTGGCAGTATTTACTACATCTGTGTAGAGAGAAGAAGGTTAACTGCTCAGAAATTCTCACAAGGTCCTTCCATCAGATTATGCTGATAATGCCACCTCAGTGCTGCAAGTATTCAAAATAAATACAACATTACTCAGATTGCATCTGTTTACTGATATCAGTACAAAGCTACCTAAGCTTTAGGAATCAGTAAATGGAAAAGATATAACTCTCCCTGAAATGGCAAAATATCTGAAGGCTGAGATGGTACAGAAGGATATTGCTGCCTTCTGGTTTGTGGAAACTTCCAAGCAGATGGCATGGCTTACAGATCTACTGGGCTCAGCTTCACTGTCGCTCCAAACCAACTTCATCTAAATCACTAGAATTATTCCAGAATTAAGCACAGCCACTGACAGTCACAAAATAGGAATGTGTACAGTGTATATTAGCACAGGGTCCCTGTGACTGGCAGCATATTGATATATATTGGAAACCTGTAGGACTCCTGCACTCCTGTGCTAAGAAAAGCTTGGATAGCAACAGCTTTGTAATCCCCGCACCAGTCTGTCATTTTAGTTAACAGCATAAATTAAAGAAGAGTTTGGCTTGGGTGGCTGATAGCTTTGTCCCTATTATGCCAGAAAAGAGTAAAAGTATAGAGAGGGTGTAATCAAGGTATGTCTACATTGGTAAAAATGGACCTTTTCAATACTTAACAAAGAAAGGCAGAAACATATGGTTTTACACCAATTACGGCTGAGTGATGAATGATGCTAGTGCAAGTTGCAAGGATTCCTGCCAATGTATGGAGTGGGAAGATACTGATGTGAAAAGACCCAGGAATGAGGTGACGATTTCTAATATTAACAGTGAGATTTCTAAGTTCAGGACCAATGTATTTACTGGTTTTGCATCTACTTCACACAGTTGTGAACAAAACTTAGCAAAGTTTCCACTGAGAACACAGTGGAAATAAAGAGAGTAAAAAGTGATGGTGAATACTTCGATGATGTTAGAAGAAGCACAGTTTCAATTCCCCGCCCCTGCCAAGAAGAAGAATAGTAAGATAAGGGCTAGAATGTGCAGAAAATTGGGTGAGGAAAAATAAAGTTTCTTACATTGTATGTGAAGATAAAAAATAAAGAACAGAGAATGACAGCAGGAGCTGTTCAATGGTAAGGTGGTAGCACTTCTGTTTATTCCTTGCACAGTATTTCAGAGCAAAATAATTAAGTGGTGCTTGAATAAGGAAATGCAAGTTAAAAAAAATGAAAAAGAATAGTTTTGAATCATGAAGATGAAACAAAGAAACATCTTCAATGAAGAAGTTACAACCTGGATTTTCCAAATCATCTTGTATTGGCCTAACCTTCCTACCAAAGACTTCAAGGGGAGCAGAAACAGTGAGTTTGAGTGCTCTGGATAATTTCTGTGTTATCACTACTCTACTGACAAGCCACCAGCATAGAGTCTGCATACTTGGAGAAGAATGCTTTGAACCAGTGTAGGCAAATTCTAGTATTTTGGCACCATATTTGCCTGGAATACAAAAGTTTGGTTATCTTGAAGAAATTTGGGAAACTTTAATATCTATTTCCTTGTCATTGTCAACAAACTCTAAAGATTATTGGAGAAACCAAACATGAAGCTATTTGTTAAAACTGTCACTGCAAAAGGTTTACAATTACAATAATGATAATAATAATGATGATGATAATAATAATAATAATGCTTCCCTCAACATAGCTCTTTCTCATAGGAGGCATGTTAGTACATTTTGAAAGTTCTGTACTTTTATATCTGGCCCTCTCACTTAAACTTTTTAAAGGGTGAATATGCTTTTGCTTTAAGCTGCTAATAGTTGTATTTCCCCTTATTAGACTTAGATTTCGATTTCTTAAAGGCAAGGATTATCTTTTGATCCTGCATTTTACCTCAGTTATCATAGTGGGGCCATATGCTCAGATTAGGGTTCAAAGTGCTATAATAATATAAATAATAACAAACAAGAAGGAATGAAACAAAAAGTTAGTGAAATTATCCAATACATTTGCAACAAGAAGGAAAACCTTGAAAACAAAGCAGGTTGCTCTGTTGTGATTCATGGCAAAGTAACATTGAAAATTTGCTACATACAAAACAAGTTTTACTGTCTCCTGCTTGTGAGTAACGCAAACTTCAGTAAGATATAACTCACCTTCTGCATCCAACATCTTAGGAATATCCAAATGCTTTTCAGCAATTTCCATGGCAAGGTTGATATTTCCTATGGGATCATCCTGCATTAAAGAAGAAAATACAACTAGTCAAATATAGAAGTTTTTCCTTGAAGCAAGACTACAGTAGGTATACTAGAACTTACTCTGTTTTTCCAAACTGTAAACGGGAGTGACAACTATTGTTCTTCAAAAAGCAGAGTATAGGTTTGTGAAATTTTGGTCTATGTGCTGCTGTACTTTCAAAAGAAAATATGAATAAGCTATTATGTACCATTATGACTCTGCTGCAAATAAATTCTGGATGGGAACATAGATAATGTATGCAGTGTACACTCATAATTTTGAGCTAATTTGGAATGAAGTACAGCCAAGGCCACTGGTCCAGTAGGCTATGCTAGATCGTTCATGACAAAATTAGTCCTGCATGTTTTTATACCTAATATACGCTATATTACAGTGATATATATTGAGTTCTCTGTTGGTCACATGCATGCGTGAGAAGAAGCAAGAACAGACAGAACAGTTCTCCGGAAGGAGCAATGCTTCCCAGTTTTGGACAGACAAATCTGTAACACCTCTATAAATTTAATTTTAGAGCTGTGAAAATTTGAGACCTTTCTTTGGTTTTGAGATTTTGTCTTGGTTTCTGAAGGGAAAAGAAAGGAAGCAGTAAACACAGTTCCGATAAACAGCACGCATTTTATGTCTTGCTCTACATATAGCTATTGTTGACAATGGAAGAATGTGTCAGATTAGGGTTGTTCTTAAAAGCAGCCTTCCTGTATCAGCTTGGAGTGAAACCCAAGCTGATACACCCTATGTAAAAAGGCAGTTCATGCCGCTAAGGCTATAATTAATTTCACATATTCACAAACTGCTAAATGATCATAGCCACTCTGAACAATGCCAATGTTTATAGAGAGAGGTTGGGAAAATAGGACACAGAAGAGCAAAGTTAGAGATGCTGGTGGACACTGAAAAAATGTTAACAGGTTTTCTGGAGGGAATTGCCAAGGCTTCCATTTGAATACAGATACTTCCTGTAAAGGGATCTAGTCTCGAATATGCTTCTTTTGTTATTTTGAAATTAATTTAGTAAGATTATTACTATGGAATCACAGCAGTTATTTAAGTTTCACAGAAGTCCATTCCTCATGCACATACATATGCCAGGTATCGTAAGTAGTAACGTCCATGGCACGTCGTTCTATGAACATATCGTACTAGACAGCCTTTCCTGCTGCATGTTCAATAAAATGTGTTATGAAGAAGAGTTTATATTTTGAAACCTAACAATTCAGGTATAATAGAATACAAAGTCTCTAATCATAAGTTCTCACTCTATCATCATTTAGCAGTTTTGTGCATCATTGACATTCAGAGAAACTTAAAATGTGTACAATATTTAAAACCCATTAACTTATTTTTGCTATTACACTAGACACCATGTGTAATACAACATTTAGTAAATGTGTATAGAAAAACTCTTACTGAAATTAAATAGGACAAAAATACACTAAATCTAAGTGAGACTTATTGACTAGGTTAAAATACTGCATATGGATGAATGATGAGCATCTCCTATTTGTGTGCTTGGTACTAAGCCCATGAATAAATAGTGCCTCACTGGTAAAGGATTTGTTTAAAATCTCAGCAACTCTGTGAATAATTGGAGGAGATCCCCATCACCCATCCTTTTAAACAAAACTGCAAGGCACAGTAACTAAAAATCTCTGCTACAGCTAAACAAATACCTCATCTAACTTGTCATAGTCAAGAAGATCAGGCCTGTGTCTATGGATAAGGGCGTTGAAAGCAAGGCCGTCTTTCCAGCTACAAGTTCACACAAAACACATCAGTGAAAAAAGGAAAAGACAGCATGCAAGAGATAAGAAACGAGGAAACAAGACACCAGGACAGCTGTTAATGTAACCAAATTGAGCAGTCAGTCAAACACAGCCAGGATAGAAAAGCAAGATCTATTTTAGGATTTTTATGCATGTGCTTTATGTGCCACAGCTCAGCCTCAGTTTGAAACCTGACCTGTTCTTATTTTGGAAACCTCTAAGAGGGAAATAGTAATGCTGAAGCAGATCTGCTTATGTTCTGTCCCTTTTTCTTAGGACTCATATATAGGATGGTTATACTGTGAAGTTTTTTAGTACTGTGTACACTTTTGAAAGCACAAACTCAATGAAATCAACTTTCTGCTTGTGCAATGCTTAAGCACATGTACACAGACACAGGTATCTTAGTCATCCATGAATCTGTTTATCCACAGGAAAGGTTGTATACAGAATTTGAGAACAAGCTCATTTTGATAGCTAGTATTTTTCCCTTTGGTTCATATCTGCAGTTGTCTAAAGAACTGCCTAAATTAAAATCTTATGTGGAGTAAGTTTATTTCATTTTAATCACTGCATACTTTGGGGACCTCATCGTAAATTTAACATATATATAAAGTAGTCTGAGTTTCCAAATAATTTCATTTCATCCATTCATTCATTCACTCATCTTTTTTTTTGTCAAAGGCTTTCTGATAACAGCTGATTCCACTAGTAAGATCCATTTGTAATGGAAGGACATAGAATGGGAAATATAGTCTGTGATTCACCAGTCTCTCTCATCAATGAAAAGTTGTGCTCAACAAATTAAAACAATGTTTTAATGTAATGTAACAAACAATGTTTTCTGTTTTACTGGTGTTTACATGAGCCCTCAAGATCCATTCATTCCAGAGAGCAGAAAAAGGTACATATGTATTGAGAGCTAATGTGAAATGATAACATTTCACTTTCTTTCTAGATTTTATTCTCCAGTAATGGTACCAAGAAATTCTGACATTATTACTTGCTCCACATTCTTCCTTCTCAATCCAAAGTGGCTGGTATGTTTTAGAAAACATGCATTTTGCCATGAGTAGCACACTGTAATAAAATAGGTACTACCTAAGGAAGTTAGGGTATCAGTTTTGTTTCCACTTATCTGAAAGTATAGGCCAAAGTACAATCTAAGAATTGGGGAATATTTTCTATGTAAGACTAGTAACTTATTGCATACTCCTGATTACCAAGGGTAGTGTTTGTTCTAAGAAATGTCAGGATTAATCATTATCTCATTGTTTACTGCACTGCAGTCCACAGCCACTTACACCAGATACAAATCAGGATGGACGGTGGTGAATGGGGAATTCCAATGTAATTTCATTTAACATCCATATTGTGCAGGGGGAAAGACCTGATCAACTACATGGCAGCTGAGGACCAGATTTTTTACAATTAAATGCTGAAGTCATTGTAATGGGAAGAGAAGAAGGACACAGGAGAGTCATGAGGTCCTTTCTTCCATGTCAGTGTTTTTTATGAAGGGACCTTAGAAAGCCATTCAAAATTAGTATGCACTCCTCAGCTTGTCTTTTAGAAAACATGCTAAGCAAACCGGAAGTGAGCCAAATCACTGCAGGACAGCATGCTGTACCACCCAGACTGATGACCTTATTTAGCTTGGAGTAGTCAATAAGATCAGGTCGGTGTCTGTGGATAAGTGCACATAATCCAAGGCCATCTTTCCAGCTTTACAACAAAAAAATAGAACGGAAAAACATTAGTTAACAATGTCATGGCATTTTACAGTGTGGTCCTGGGTCAAGACTTAATATCAAGCAGGAACTTTCTTGTCAAATCCTGACATTGGCATTCTGTGCACCCTCATCCCTCTGAGCTTTTCTGTGACTTTACTCTTTTTCCTGTAGTACATATCTTACTCTAAAGTCCATACACACTTAAAGAATCCATAATACTTTCTAGGCAGTGTACGTTATAGGCAACAGTCCCTGATTTCAATTGCTCAGTTTGTGCAGTGTTCCAGGATAGTTCAGAGTACACATTCACCAATTAAAGTGCATAATGTCCTATTACACTTACAGTATGTTTGGGAAAAAAAAAAAAAGGCAAGTCTGCATTACTTGAATTTGCTGAAGCAATTGAATTTTTCTGTGTCAGTTATATCAGACAATTTAAATAGCTCAACCATATTGTGCTCATAGAAGTACAAATTCATAAATCAGCTTAGTTTATTCAAAACACTTCACACATATGACCGTTTTGATCTAAGCTTTGACACTTTAGTGTGACTTCAGGCCCACTACCTTTTGAGGCAAAAATAGGCAATGAATGGAGCCACAAATAGCATATATTTGGAAAGATTATGAGAGGTTCCTTTCAGCCAGAAGCAATTATTCTGAAAGCTACTTTATATAAAAATTTTATGCAATCACTGAGGCTGTGAGTTTGAGGTCTTACCCTGTGCAGCAACTATGCGATACTAAACATATTCTGACTATTAGAATCTCTTTCACTGAGATGTCTGGGTAGATCTTTCAAATAACAGAACTATCTCAAGTTAAAATGTAATACAATTAATCAGAATATACATACATTGTATAATATAAAATCATCGAGGAGGTAAAACTGAATCAAAATCAGCATCAAACTACAAAAACCTTATTTCCAAAAGGTATACACTAACATGGTTGGCTTGCCCATTGTAAAGCAGTTCTGTAAGAGCCGATGGACCCAACCATTAATCAAGGTACTTCCATTCAAGATATTTGCCCCATACCATGTAACAGAACAGCATATATATGTACAAACGCTAAGATTCTCATAATGTAATTTACAGTATACCTTGCATCCATACAAATCTCTACTGAAATATACCTCTATATATCCAAGGAAAGTAACACAACAAATTTCAGGTCTCTTAAAGGCACTACAGGGACTGTAAATCAAACAAATAATTTTTATCTGTGGATGCATGTGTGAACTGTATCTTCTCTATCACTACCTGTGGTTTAGGTGCTGTACATTAGGAACTAATTCAAAACACCAAAATGCTGTAATACAGAGCTCTTGTTGTAAGTACTATAAGGACCTCAGGGAAGGCAAGATCACATAGTAAAACAGTACAAATGGCAAGTCACATAATTTAATGAGGTGGGTTACTGACAGATCTGCAGGAACTAGCCCAGTGAAATCCCCAAACCAGGCAGCCTGCATATGGCCTGGAACTCCCTTCATAGCCCTTACTGAAAACACAGAGCCACACAACTGGAGCTTCACTAAATTCCCTGACTTAGGTAATGATGCTGGTTCTGAAAACAACCATGTTTAAAGTGCCGCTGCTGGGTACTGAGTCCATTTTTGGCTCCTTATTTATAGTTATGTTACAGAACAATAAAGACTGATTCATCATAATGAGATATTTGCATGCTCAACACATTGGTATTTTTGCCAAGAATAGCCTATACCTGCAGTGGCTCTCATTTGAAAGCAGTCATTTTCCAAGTCAGGACCTCTAATAACACAATGTGGTCATTCTGTATATAGCAGATATTTTTTTTTCTTTTAAATAGTAACTGTGGAAGTCACAGTAAATAATGCCAAAGGATAAACAAAATCAGACTCTGAAGACAGAGCATGAGAATCTGAAAAAAGTCTAGTTAACAGTGAAGAGTGAAACCCCCTGTCAAATATATATCAGCACAACTGTGGGGAAAAAAAATGACCTAACATATTTTAGATTGATTCTACCTCTTGAAATAATGGAAGTTTACCTAAGGTGGAAGTTCTGAATGTTCACATTTCTGTATGGAGCAGTTTTTCTTTGACACCACAGCAGCAGCCCTTCTTTGGCAGAGGTTTCTGTAAAAGACACCAGGGAGTAAAAAAGAAAAAAAAAAAAGAAGAAAAATGTAAAAAGCACTCAAGTAATTAATTTCTTGTCATCTTAAATGTAGTCAGCCACCTGAAACTGTTTGGCATAAGTCAATGATGTTTAATCCTATAACATACAAATGGATTAATGGTGCTCCATTAGAACACAGAAGTCAGCTCAACTGGCACAACTCAGACTAGAGTCTCAGCCTGCACAGTAATTCTGTGATACTAGAAGTTTAAGAAATTATATTGGTTGGACAGCAGAATGTAGATTTGAAGAAAAATACCCAATACAAATACAACAGAACTAGGCATAAAAGATTGTGTTGGTGCCTACATGAAATATGCCTGTAGTCTCCGTTCATTTGCTTACAGGGAGGTATAAATGCTGGGGAAATACCTTCATTATCTGAACCCTATGGGTATCTGAATGCCTAAGTGAAGGACAGAAAAGAACAAATAGACCATTAAGTCCACATTTAATGTCCCACAAATTATGGGCAGGACAGCATGCAGAGCTTGACTTGATTCTACTTTTGTTGAAAACTGACATTAGTTTCTAGAATTTTAGACTTTCCACACCACAGACTTGGTTTAAAGAGTATTGTAACTAAACCACGCTTTTTGGAGCCAGTGACCAAGTGAAAGTTAAGGAAAAAATTCTGAAGCAGTGGGGAGGAAGGGGTGGTAAAAAGAAGAGGGATATAATCAGATAATATTTGCAAAGAATGTAAGAAACGGACAGGACTAAAGAAGTATGTTGGAAATAGAACCACCATACAGGCGACAGCATAGTTTCAGGACACCGAAGCTCAGAAACACAGACATGTTTCTATCTCTACAACTGAGAGACAGGCCCAGAACTGTATTAGGAAGCTGGCTCAAGGTATTTGTCAGGATAAGGGGAATAATTACTTTTTCCCTCCAGAAATTGATTTTGTCACCAGCTAAGGAACTTGTACCATTTTCTGTGAAAAAATAATTCATTTTCAAAACACTCATCTCACTTGTGCACCATTCATATAACAATATCTTTATAAACAAATTTCCCGATTATTTAAGATAGTTACATTACTGTTACCTTCCACTGAAATATCCTGAATAGCGAAGCGAAGTATAATAGTCCAGATCATACCCAGTGTCATTTTCACATTGCCGTCAACAATTTCTACGGTGAAAAAAGAGATAGTAGTAGTATTTAGAATGTGTTTTCCAGTTTATCTTACTTCAGTAATATATATCTACAAATAATATATTGTATCTAATAAACCTGTTATATTTCTACCATAATTCTTTACACAGAGTTCATCTGGGTTCATTTTTCAACAAACTCATGTTTGTGCTACACTGGCAGTAGGACTTAAGATTACTGAGGTTAAGGTCACTTCAGCCTTTCCATGCTAAAAGGCTTCTCTCCAGGTAGTTGTAACTGTCTCAAATCTTTACATTTTAGCCTGACTTTTTCAGAGAGAGCCTGAGGGGAAATACTTATTTAAAGTTTGAAAAATATCAGCTTTACAGTTTTCAAATGCAAAGGAACTGAAAAAATATGGTCTTACTCCAAATTTTAAGAAACTACAGGACATTAACAATATAATTTTTTTAATAAAAGGATACTCAGAAATCCTCCTATGCTATTTAGACCTTTTTGAGACATTTACCTATAGTGCCAGCACAGCCTAGATACGAAGAGCAGCCCAAGATACACAGTGCCTCCTGAGACTGAGCTAAATAGCTTCCTGCAAAGCAGTTCAGATACATGGCCACAAGGTTGTCTGATCCAACACCTATGCACATTTATGTATCTTTAATACAAAATGGGATTTTTTGCCTCTGGGGTTCCAATTTCTTTCAAGACTGCTTGAGTCTACCAACAATACAGGGCACTAGGAACGTGCTTGCTCCAACCCTTCTCACACATACATGGGAGCCCCTTTCACAAGCTGAGTCAGAATCCAGTGCTCCTAGACTCCAATGTGAACACTGATACCGCTTAAATTTCTCAACACCAACAAATGTACTGCCAGACCACTTAAGTGTGGTAATAATGTTAAATCAATATGAAAACTGAGAGACTCAGAACACAGTAAAATTATAAGAAGGGTCTAGCATGGGAAGGAGAGAAGGTGGGACAAAGAGAAGGGAATTGCAGACTGCCTTCCTAGTCACCTTATAGCACCAGAGCAGTGAAGCAGGGAAGGCACCAGCTGCTCCCCAGCTTGAAAGTCACCTCCAGCCTTCCTCAAAAAGTGGAGCAGCTGTGGCTGCCTGAGCACCCACTGGTGTTCTGGGGAAGGAGCAGGAGGAATTTCCTCAATTTAACATTGAATGCCAACAGAAGTGCCAGCAGAAAGTACAGTCACCCTGCTACTTAAAAATTGCCTGAATCCAGGGGCAACTTTTACAGAACAAAGCAGCTGCTAGCTCCAAGACTTGAAATACATGTTAAATTGCAATAGTATGTAACACTAAACTATGGAATTAACAAATGTCATAGGAGATATGTCACCCATCACTAGTCTATACTTTCTTTGCTAGTGTGATAATCCAAGTTCATATAATGGCTACTTTTCCACTTTCCATTTGGGTTCTACACTGATTTTCCAGAATTCTTACCTCTTACCTTTGCCTGCCGTCCATGCACAATTATGGACTATTACTATCTTATTGGCACTGAAAGACCTCAAGTCTCTTCAAATCTCAAAGCTAAACTCTTTCAGCCAAAAAAGGCCAAATGGCAATTAGGGAATGCAGCTACTTCTCTCTCCTCCCCCCTCCTCAGCCTCATATTTCATTGTATTCTGATCAGATGTCTGATATGTATATACAGTATAGAAAAATGTATTCAAATGTAAAATAAATTAAACACTCAGAAGGTACTGCTGACTGTCAGGCAATCAGTTAATGGGTTTGCATAATCACTACATCATTGTGTTGATTTACATATCCATATGTACACACAGACAGAATGAAAAAGCAAGAGAGGGAATTTTCTATGTTGTGCCTCAGGAGAATTTTCAAGCAATTTGCCAGCTTTGGTTTCTCATTATCTACTGCTAACATAAAACAAAAAAAAACCACACATATAAAATACAAGGAAAAATATCTAAACAGAAGGAAAACAAAGTTGCTAAATGTTGAAAAGTATTGGTGACAAAAAAATTCTGATTCATTTCGATTGTTTTCTGGTATGGGCCAATATAAGACCTCATTATTTTCTTCACATTACCTGTTTGCTCTGGGAGGAATATAGTCCCTACACCTCACATACACAAAGCTACAGATTTCCAGGGAAAAAGGTCTTGCTGATGTATGAGGACAGGAAAGGAGAGAAGGGAAAGGGAAAGGGAAGAGGAAATAATAAAAACTGTCAGGGAAAAAGCTAAGCAAAGCAGTGTGGCAAGTTCCCAAAGGTTTAGTTTCAGGTTTTTTATTCTGCTTTGGCTTTTTTTTTTCTTCATTCTAATCCTCTTGTAGCAGATTCACAGATCATTTGGTCCTCCGTATTTCTCCCACTCCCCAGAAAAGCAATACACAAGTGTTTCCTATTAACAGGGTACTTGGTTCTCCATATCTCAGTTCATTTCATTCAGGATGCAATTACCTTGCAAATGGAGTTATTGCATGTCTTTAAAACTTAAGGGAAAACTTCTAACTCCTGGACTGTGAATGTCTTGTAAGGACTACTTTCACAGCTTTTGCTTGAGCTTCTTGACTCTCTCATCTCACTTCATCACCAATGGAGAGAAAGATTCTTCCACAAGACAGATCCAAGTAGCTAAATTAGGCTTCTGCTCAGCATCAAAGGCATCATCTCTATTCCCTTCATAGACAGCCCAAGGAAGTCAGCCTCAGAACAACAATGATGGCTTTAAAGAATATCCCTGGCACCTTCAAAACACTAAATTAAACTTTGTACTGATGTCCCACAGGAATCGCAGTTTAATCTTTGTTTTGAGGCCCCATTTTAAATGCCAGTTGGTCCTCTTGGGCTTACATGCTCTTCGCCACTCAGCATGTCAGATAATAAAACATGATCCTCAGCAGATTTAGACATAAAACTTTCACGCTTTGGAAATTAAAAACTATTCCAAGCATCCATATAACTCAAAGAATGCCAAAACAGATGGGTGCAGACAAGCCCACATGTCCCGTGCTTACTATGTGGGGTAGTTAGTTAAAGGGTTAAGGGCTTTGATAAACACAAGCTTGAGCAGCCTGTGCTCTGCCTCCTTGCTGGCATTCATTCCATCTTCATACTGTCATGACTGTTTAGTCAACAATGCTGAAAAATGCAACAAATTAAAAAAAAAAAAAAAAGAGGTGAATGTGTGTTAAAACCAGATCAGATTGCTGATCCAGTCTCCAGCATAGCTACAGAAACAGTTGTCAGCCCAAGTGGTAGGGTAGGGCTGTGTAGTGTAGGAGCAAGTATGCAGGACAAGAGGGCACAGTGACTTTTTAAACATGTACTGGTGCCAGAGGTCCCACACTGTGAAACTATACCCAGTCAGATGTGATACTGCATTGCTGCATCAGCACAGCACTCTGCCTTAGACAACAAATTTAGCAGAGGGGATGCAGTAAACTTAACAGGGCACTAAGCATGTCTGGGCCAGAGCTGGCTTTGTGCTCAGCCTGTTTAGAGTAGGAGGGGAAGGCACATGAATCTATCTTCTCCTGCCCACGTGGATACAATCTAATGTGTTAGTAGCCATACTTGACATAGTGCAATGTCTTACAATGACAGGTTGCTCTCTGCATATAAACTATGACAACAGCAGTGGGTTTTTCTCCTGTGCTACCATCCAAGAATTTAAAATGTTTTTTAATGCTAATGAATGAATTTTTGCTTCTAAACCCTCCATTTTACAGATCAAGTATTCCAGAAGCAGGCAATAAAAGCCTGGGGTACAGGCAAGATCACCTTAATCTCCTGGCTTACTATAGCCTGCTGTTACATGCAGGAAGAAATACTGAGTGCATGGACAGATAACACCTTGCAGCAACTGGCTGAGAAGCTGAAGAGGTTACTGCCTCTTGTTCCTGCTTCCCTCCCAGAGGGAATTACGTATTATCAGAGTGCCTAAATTCATGGAAGCTGCTGCCATGGAAAATAGCAGGGTTAGTTTAAATGGTTTCAATGGCTGATCTGAGTGATCCCAGATGCTTTGCCTTCAGGTGATACAGAAAGTGCTCAGGTGCTGCTTCCCAGTCTGAGCATCGTGGCAGTAATAACCAGGGCAAAAGCAGGGGGAATGGAGTGCAGAGGGCTGGCCTGCTCCTTGCAGGAGTAGATCTTAGCTGAGGTACCTCACTTAAAATGCTCCAGCCTTGCTTGAAGAACCTAGATGTGAAAATGTTAGTACATTCTGTGAACTGTGATCAAGGAGAGTGACCACTCTGTCCTACAAGATACTCCTTCTGCTATATGCTTGTCTTCTGTCAGGAAGCATTGTAGTCACAATATGACATGACAGAACTACCAGCCATTTACTCCACACTTTGCACTCTCAGTATTTCTGCACCAGCTGTCAAACAGGCTTCTGAATCCTTAATTTTTTATTTCCACACATAAATTGTCTCTTCAGTACCCTCTGCTGTCCATTAAATGTCATGTCACTCTCAGAATAACCTCAACTGTGGCATATTTTTCCATCCCACTTTATTTAATTGGTCAAAGGGCCCACCTGTCTCTGACTGCTTATACAACTGACAGAGGCAGCCAGGCACCTCTGAAATGCAGTACAGCTCTTCTGAGATCTGAAGTGCCTTTGGGAATTGCCCATCTCTCCCCACTGATTATATATTCCCAAAAAAAAGGCCTCTTGTTATCTACCTAAAGATAGCTGGTATGGATTTGGACTCAGATGTCCCAGTCAGTCCAGTCTCAAATGAACAAAAGCTGAGTTCAAATAAATGCTTTTACCAGAGAACACATATTTCTTCAGATTTTGGAGTTCTAGATCTAGAAAATGGACACATTTGGTGAACGATACTTTAAGAACTACGTGGGCTAGGTCACACTGTTGTGGAATCACTGAATGCTGATATATTTCTCCATTACTTCTACAGATGTCCCTGTCTCACCTAATGAATCTTCCTGCTCCAGCCACAATTACAGTAAGCTCCCTGAGATCAAGGTTTGGAAGCCGTAATAAGGACATATATAAGCATGGAGAGATCAGAAGACAGGAAGTGAAGGCTTGTAAACCCATCTAAAAAGGCCTAGTAATGTGAATAAAATATATCTAGTGCTTCTCACTATGACATTGAAGGTTACAGCCAGAGTTTTGCTTTAAAGGCATGTCAGAGGCTGCCCCTAGAATGGACAACATCATTGAGGCTATGGAACCAAAAGTAGTTGGATATCATGCTAGCCATATCACTCCTTTGTATGGTAATGGCTATGCAAAGCATTATGCAAATATCTGCATGGAACAGCTAGTTCTAGACAGACCTTTGTCCTTAAACAATCATTTGGATCTCACAGGAAGCACAGGTTCACTTGCAGTGAGTCTACCTCCTTTTGCTCAGAGTTTACATCTCTCAGCATTTAGCTAGCTAACTGTATGCTTTTAGTTACCTACCTGAACAAAAGAACAATAACAAACTAATAACTTTGGTAAATAACAGCCCACCCTGCTTTCTTCATATGCTCAGTTTCTCTCCAGTTACCATAATTTCTTTTGATCACTCCCTTAACTCTACATCTGAATTTTAGAAGCACAGCTGCCATGCACAGTTGGTCTCATAATAAAATGGGAGCAGGTCCCAGCCACCTGGTAGTGATGTCAGCCTTTGTCTTGCCTGAATAGTATCTCCTAAAGATAGAAGAAGATCCCAGATTGGATAAAGCATACCCTAGAATCCAACCTGATTTCTAAAGGAGTTCCTTATTTTTAAGAAAGAAATTCTACTCTAAACATCCACTGAAACACAATTCAATTTAACCTTGGAGAAAAACTGATCCCATTTATACCCCTATCCCTCTCCAGGTGTCCACAAATTTCCACCTGCCGACCTTTCATACATATAGGTCAGCAACCAATATTAAGGGATTTTTGAGGCACCCATATAGAGACCAGCCAGCACAATTTGGCGAAGGTTCTCTGTCAGACTTCTTTGCAGTGTGAATGCCTAGGATCCAAGTAAGGTGCATTGTCAAGCTCCAACACATACCTTCTGCACCAATTGATACAAGTTTCACTCCTTTGCTGGCGATATAATCCAGAGCTTTGTTGACATTAGCAATTTTATGGAAGCGCATCTTCCCTCTGTCTGGTTTTGGTAGTCGTTCCCCTGCAGAATAACAAATTTAATGTGGTTATTGTTACATAGAGCTGGCTACAGACACCTAAGTGATTAGAATTCAAGAACAAACGTGCCCTGAACACTGTCTAAAAGTTAGCAGTTATTTTAACAGGTATTTTTCTGAAAGAATGTCAAATAGCTTTGAACAAAACCCGGAAGAGAAAATTCAAATGTGAAAACATCTGACTTAGATTTTTCTGATACAGCAGTAACACAAGAGTAAAAGTTTTATGTTTGCCCTAAACATCTGGAAATTATGTGAATGCTTCCCCCTACTTGACTTTTGGTTCATTGCTACTGTCTGCATTAGAGCAGCTGAATATTAAGGCAGGATGTCCTCAGAGCTCATCATCCCTACCTGCCTGACTGTAAAGAGAAGCTGGACTCTATCCAGCAGATTAGCTATAGCACCCCTCCAAATCTGACTGAGAACAACAGCTTTTAATAACTTCATCCAGCACAGTAGAGCAGCTAATTTCAGAGCATAGGCTGACATGTTTGAATGAATTTATCTTTTCAAATTATCATGAAGAATAATTTCTGAAAATATGACTCTCCAATGCATGAAGAGTGATCATTTGCAGATCTTTCCCCACTGAAATCTCCAGCAAAAATGTAAACTGCCTTTTCCATAAAGACATTTCCATTTTCTTAAAAATCTTCTTGCCCTTTCTCACCTTTATTGTGTGTCTGTAACTTGACCTATTCCCTTCCCATTCAGGGGCATTCTGAGTGTACTTTGGGGACTGCCCCTCTGAACACATAAAATGGGTGACATAGTGACTTCACACCAGTTAGTCAAAAGAAGTTCTTGGATGTTCCACCCTTCTGAAAAATTAGACCTTTTACTTGTGACTAAATATTGATCTAGTTTTACTCTAGGCACTCACTTTTGAAAGTATTGGTCAATCCAGTAAAGTCATTAAAAGCAAAGCAAAACCTCTATACTAAAAGTAGGTTACAAATTCATTTTATCCCAAGTGTAAAGGCTTTTTAATTGTTGGGGGCTAAGACCAGGTCCTCGATGTTTGTGGTTTGTCCAATAACACTGTGATGTCAGTGACACCCTCATACACTGTGATACCCTCAAACACAAGCACAAAACAGAAGATTTTGGAGATAAGGGAAAAGCGGAGCTTTTTTGCCTCCCTTTTGTTTTATGATGCATTTAATCTCTCCCTTTTCAGCTATTTAGTGTTCACTGGTTTGAATTGTTTACAATTTTTGTTCTTTTAAGACTGTTTCAGTTGGCATGCTGTAAATACATTGCAAACTTTATTTTAACCTACCTGAGATAACTTCCAAGAGAAGCATCAGTTTAAGGCCATTTCTGAAGTCCTCCTCAATGTTCTCAATCTGCGTGCCTGCTTTCCTGAGGTGGGAATTGCACCAGGCTGTAAACGTCTGTAATAGTAATTAAAAAAAGTTCTCATCAACAAGACATTTTCCAAAGCAACTGTTAAGCAGTAAAATGCTGCACCTGAGAATTTCACTACTGCCTTTGAAATTTGTATGTCCAACTCCCATTCATTTCCTACATGTTGCTGAGTTCAAAATTCTTATCCCAGATGTTCATGTAGATGGAAAGAATTGCTTGATTAGAAGCAATATTGGGCTAGATTCTGCTCATAAATGCTTTCCAAAAAAAAATCTACATATAAGGGCAAAAATTGTCTAATAGTTATTACTCACTTAACATTTTATGAGCACACAATTTTATATTGGGACTTATCCATTACACATTCTTCCTGAAAAGAAAGAATGATACGCTATAAAGGAAGCTGGGTGACAGTACAATGTATGCAATAGCAAGCACAGAAGCAAAACCTTCTACTACCTGAATTCATGCCATGAGAAATAGTTCTTATACAGATCATCCATGCCAGAGACAAGTGACATGCATTTCTCATGGGCAGTAAGTTGTGAGAACACTCTTCAGGATGAAGTAACTGAAGAGAGACTTCATACAACAAAATCGTATCTGCTCTTACTTGTAACTACAGTGAGAAAAACAATGCCTTTTGAAAACATAGATAATTAGAATGGATTTTGAAAGTTTACAATAACTCAAGCATAGTTACACATTCAGCCCCTGCATTTATGGTCTGAGGGTTTTATTTCTCAACTCTATTATATAATTTTCAGAAAACTACTACAACTTCATGAAACATGTAAATGCAGATACTTAAGTTTGCAGGGCAAATATGGTCATAAAAGCAGCCATGAGCATTTCTCTCTCCACAGAGAATGACCAAGTCTGCTTTTACTTGCACAGATGAAATCAAAACTAACTTCATTGATCTACAGAGGTCATAGACACATTACCTTCTGTATGAATGAAAACAAAACAAGGGCTACTATAAATTCTAGTATTTAAAATTACTTTGTTTTCAAATATCCATTACTTCTCAGCCTTCTGACAAGTTTTCCTTGATTTCAGTGTCTGTTTAGCTATATAAAGCAATTTTATATTTACTAGGTACTCCATGAGGTATTTAACTCTAGGTATATAACAAAGCCATGCATTTTGGAAAGTTAGACTTCAGCTACTTAAAATTGTCAGAGATTTGTAATTCCTCTTCTTTTGCTATTTTGAATTACCACAGTTTTAAAAACATTTAATGTAAATAGCTAAAAAAAAATAAAATATATCCCAAATCCCCATTGTCAATATGAAGTATCCTTTGGCCTTCTTTATTCTTGCCTGCTTTGTTAGAATATTTAACTTCTCTTCTCTCAGAAACAAAATTTGAAAGGGCAGTAGTTGAAGGCAAAAACTTTCCCTGGAACTGAATCTTTCAGATTCAGATTTCACACTTTAATAAGTTATGTATTGAATTTCCAAAAATGGTTTATTCTTAAAAATTCAACTTTCTGTTAAAAAATAACATTTTGATTGTTGTTGGGTTTGACTCCACTTTTGTGAAGAATTTCTGTGCAGCTTGAGCTCCCAGAGTGGCAAGGAGCAGCTCACTAAACATAAATGTTATCAACTTCTTCTCGACTGAAAAGAAAAAAGAAAGAAAAGCTATGGTTATGCGGCAACTGTGCAGTGAAATCCTTAATTCTAGATACCCAGGGAAAGGAGGAGAGAGAAGACAGTATTGGAAGTGATTCTGGACAGGGGTCCTGTTGACCTGAAGAGAAAGAATTGCAGGCAGAGGCATAAGAAAGTTGTTCTGTGTACAGCTGAAGCACCTCTGCAAATACAGCTGTTTTAGTAAAGGGATGTTAGCTTCAAAAGTAGTCATTCAGGAAGATGAAACTTCCCTCATTTTAAGGTAAGTAGTTTTACTGACCTCATGGGATCCCTGAAACCAGCATGTGTCAAGCATCACAACAGAGATTCTAGGCAACTCTACCCTCAGGGATCAACATGATGGAGTCTTAGGATGGCATCTGGTTTGGATCATTATAGGGTTAGGATCTAGTTTATAAGACTAACTTGTCTGCCTCAAGCATTATCCTGTTCTAGTGATATGTATCTAAAAAGGCTTAACACTACATTAAGTCATTTGCAAATACTAAAAATTATAACAAGCATCCTTGGAAGGAACAATATTATGGTAATATAGAAAACACAGCTGAAAGCACTCAAGGGTAAATGCACATGAACCTTACATGGCCATTTGGCAGTAAATATTAGAAAGCCGAACCAGTAAAAGAATGAGCTTTTCATGAATTAAGCTAAAGTGATGGACATGTGCTTATCTGCAGATGCTGTTGTAGTTTGTAGAACTGTTCCAAGTACATCATGCTAAACTCAAAGAGGAATTTGGAGAAAATCCTCAGCCATTTTCATCTCTTCTTTTAGACATTTATGGTCAAAGTTCTGACCTTGTACCACTGAAGTAAAGGAGTGTTCCCCACTTTTCATTTAATTAAGAGTTTAAGGGCAACAACTCCACCAATCAAGAAGGCTAAAGATACAGATCTGATTTCTACTGTGAAGAAAGCTACTTCTTACTTAGTTGCTTAAGAAGAAATGGAACCTAGCACTTCTTAGCTCATATATGCATATACAAATACATATATAAAAGCAAATTAGAATCTACCAACCTATATATCCAAATATCTCAAAGTTTTTAAATAATTTAAATAGTTTCTCTTGAAAACAGACATTTTTATGGCATTGAATTTGCTGAGAGACAAACTGAGGTGCAGAAGATCACTGAAACTTGGCAGAAAAATTAAAAACATATACTGGATATTCCAACTCTCTGTGGCGTCCTCTAATCACTAAATAACATCTCTTCCCTGCTGATCTGCACACCTTCACATCATCTCTTCTCAATCTTCATTTTATGAAGACACTAAGAAGCCAGCGTTGCTCAGATAAAAAACAGGAAAAGATGCTACTACTGCTGAGTCAAGCTGTTTTCAATAAATATTTTTATAACAGTCATTTGCTTTATCGGCTGCCTTTTTATATCTGTAGGTTAATGCTCTTTCCAGTAGTACTGGAGTTTGTCATTGACATTGTAGCATTCTGAAAGATGAACTTGGAATTACCTACAAAGCCTTCATTCATGAGATAAATTAAATTCTGCTGAAGCACTCTATTGTGCATGGATTCATTATTTAGACTATCTTCTATACCTACAGTAAGAGATTTAGATCTTTTATCTAAGCCACAGTTCCTCAGAGCTTTCTGTTTTACCCATGCACCAGCTCATGAAATGGTGCTGTTCCCTTGTGAAAGTTGTCTTGCGCCTCATGGTAAGTGTCACTTTCATTACAGCAGACGCCAGCATACGGCTTCATAGCTTGGTGACTTCCAAACTGACTTGCTTTCCTAGAACTAAACAGGGCTATAGGAATGCTACTTAAAGGAGTGTTTACTATTTTCAGTGAGTCAATCCTTAAGTGACTGTATTAAAGCTACTGCAAAACTGCAATTGCAAATTTTAGAAGTTTCCACAATCCACATTTAATTTAATGCCCATCCTTCTATTCTTATTGTGATACCACTTGTTCTCACTGCTTTGGCTTTAACTAACAGTTCTATTTATAGTTATTAAGAAACAATTCAAAGCACGTTTAAGTCCTGGAAATCAAGATACTGCCAGCATAGAGTACCCTGCAAATTTGTAATCCAGTGGGATTTAAAAGCTATTAAATGACTTAGACAAAGCAAATTCCTTTTTCTGCTGAGCTGTGCAGCACATTTCAGAGTATCAGATTGCCCAGAAAAACAAGGCAGGACTGAAGGCACCAATCTGAATACCAGGTGGGATACAAATAAGTGCCTAGAAAGCTAGACATTTCTTTTTAGAATTTATTTACCATAGGTGGTAAAAAAAAAAAAATAAAAAAAAAATCTCCTTTCCAACGTTATTACTTCAAAAACTTTACAAGTCCTTGACAAGTAGAACCACAATCAAGGGGCAGAAAAAGGAGGTATCCTTAATTAACTATTAATCAATGCAGCTAATACAAAAATATAATAAGCTATGCCTGCTCTGTAGTGCAAATATTTTTACACATGCATATTGAAGGACATGCTTTGATGGAAAAGCAATATCTCCAAGAGCTGTACTGTCCTACGCTTCTGAGAAAGCCCTCATGTCCTTCTTATGTGGGTGAAATGATAACTTACTTTTGACAGTGCTTCAAAGACAGTAAACAAGAAAGATGCTATAATAAAAACTTTTATATGTAAATGTTATAATAGGGATATTGAGAATTTAGAAACCACCAGATAACAACCTCTCCAACGCTGCTACTGTCACTGGGTCACAAGACAACTTGTTGCACATGCTGAAGATACAGGGTAAATTTCTACTTTGGCACTTACAGTAAGGCCAAAATGTGCATCACCAAAACAGCAGCATAACTTGCATGGGGACATGTGCAGGGGATACACTCCACAAGTTCAGGAAGGTTTATTCACTTGTACTCAGAATTGAAACCAAGACATGGATCCAGCCCAAAAAGGAACTGTTTCCTATTCAGTATGCATACCTCATAACAAATGTTAACACTGCCTTTCACTCTCTCCAGCTCAAATCAGTAATATCTACAAGTTAAATATTTACAAGTATAATATTTACAACTTTTCAAAACTAGTAATGATTTAAAAGGCATGTGTCTGCTTGGCTGTTCCTCCACTAGAAAGGCTAGTGGCCCATGAGTAATTTGTTTCTTGTGTGTTTCTAGCCTTTCTAAAACATTTACAGAATAAGATATATACGTTGCGTTAATAGGAAACGGTGTTTTCTGTGTCTGTTAAGTCAAGTAGAAACACAACTCATTTTAATTGAACCTTACATTCTAATATGCGGAGCGGGAGAACACCCCTGAAGAAAATTAACTTCAAATGTTAACATTTAACACATCTGTTGATATGTGTTTTATTCCTAATTATCTCAGTCTAATAGGGTTGTTTTTCAAAACTCTGCTTTATAGCCTTTCTTCTCTGCTTGTGCTGGCTTAGGGTCTTCATTACTTCTAGGCTAAATGGGATGCAGTGATTCATTCTGTAGTTATACAGAACATTACTGGGCTCTGAGCGCATGGCAAGGGTGTTACAGAAAGAGCTCTGCCAGAACATTCCCCTTAGGCCAGACTGAGGTTTCCCCCTGAAGAATTGCCCATCTGTCTGTTATCCATGTTTTAAAATATAAGTTGTGAACCTGCAACATGATCTCCCAGCTCCTGTGTCCACACAGTGCTCTAATGACTGCAGGATCAGGGCTTTTCTCTGAGTTTGGGATACAGTTTGCATCGGCCCTCGTTCTCTTAACTATTTAATTCTGCTCCCAAAAGAAGAAGCATGAAGGTACAAAACAGCAGAAAATTGCACAGCCTTTATAAAATAGTTTGCTGTGAACCAATGACTACACAAGACACCTTCTACATGTTCCTAGAACACCTAGATCAGCTGTACTTTTAGTGTATTAGGTGCATGAGTATATTTTTATTAATTGAAAATAACTAAAATCTTACATCTTACTTGCTGGTTTGAATTATTAACAACTGTCCACTTGCTCTTATTTGCCCTTGCAGTGGAAGCCTAAACACATTGGTACACATTAGTAAAATAACTAGAGTAACCCTAACAGAAGAGGTGGTTCACCAGTACAACTCGATCATGCTAAAACACTTAGTAGACAAAGTGGGATTTTAACACTAAACATGCCAGAATACAGCAACAACTCAAATGAAGCACAGTGAAAGCATAGGGAAGTATGTCACGAATTCTAAGGTATGGAAAATGTTTAGCGTGTTCCAAAAGGTCATTAAAAGGAACCCTTCAAATCATAGGCAGTATGTCCAAGTCAAATTCCTGGGAACAACAGAAAGGACAGCACAGAGCCATCTCACAAAGGAAGTTAGTAGAAGCCCCATTACAAGGTCCCCAAATCCAAAGTTGAGGAAAGCCTTCCCTGCTCCAGCACATCCATCCATATAGGTGAACAGATGTGTCAGAGATGACATGCTAGCATAATCTGCACTGTCAGCACATCCACTCTAGTAACTCAGCGAACTTAATCCCAGTTCCTTAATTTTATCTTTTACAGGAGACGTCATCAAAGGGATGCATTCATCGCACAGGACATCGCACATCTTGATAGTATTCTACATTTTGGAAGAGCCCAGGGAGACCTCAGTCCTTACAAAGCAGGTGGCCTAATCCTGTGCAAGTCTAGGGTTTCCTGTAAAACATGCCACTCCTTCCCAGCACTGAACGATTGCACATCTGTTTTGCAGTGCTCACTATCAACAAAAAAAACACAGAGCATGCAAATATCCCTTCAAGAATAATTTGGCAAGACTGAACCCTGAAAAATGTGAAGAAGATTATTGAGCCTTTTGGTTCAAAGTGGGTAACATTAGTTCTTCCTTTCAGAGGAGACAAAAAAGAAAGGTTATTGTTGTCACAATGGTCTAAAATGGAAGAAAAGCCAGGAAGCAGCAAGATGTATGGGAAATTCAGTATGGATCACTGCAGGCACTGTTCTCACCTCAGCCACAAGGGAAGAACAGGAAGGAAAGGAAGATAAGAGGTTTCACAAGGACTTTGAATGGGCTAAAACTGTAAAAATATTGCAAGGTTTATTAGGAGCAGGCATATAATATCTTTTTTGGATCAATTGAGATAGCTGGAAAAGACAGAGAAGTTTTCAGGCACATAAGCCCATCTTTACACTTAAGACAGAAACATCAGTCTTAAGCATGAAAATTTAGGTAAGTCTTCAGACACCTCAGGACTTTGTTGGACCATTGGTACAATGCTACAACAGCTCTATTCCCTAGAGGAAGCTCCTTCCCTTTTCTTTACTGGTGATGACACCCATCTATGACACTTTTACAGCAGCCAGCATCTGCATGATTCAAATGTGACTTTTCAAAATACATACAGTGCCCTAGGGTTGTCCACTTCTGTATTTTTATCACTTTAAAATAATTCTCCGTATTTTAAATATCTTTTCAATCAGAAACATTGATATTTCAGAAGTAGGAGCACATGCAATGGTTACAATCCCATTTGAAACTAAAAAGTGTTCAAGATCTGTAGGACAAGTCTGGTCTAAATCTACTTTTCATTTTTGGAATTTCAAGAATCACTCAAATAATAGAACTCTGCTCAGAAAAATAATGCAGAAATAGAAGAGGCAAGAATCTAATTAACATCTTTAGTAAAAGCATTGGCGTGGTTTTACCTTGCATTATAAAAATGCAAGATATCTTTACTCATTCTTATCTTTACAGTATAACTGCAACCTACTTGATTTGTTAAGGTGAAGAAAATTGAAAGAAAAATGAACTCTCAGGAAAAAAAACCAAAGCCAACAAACAACTACTGCCTACTTCTGATGTGTTCTTTTAATTTTAAATATTTTTTTTATTTTTTAACACATTCCTATCACTAAGCAGACCACAGTGGTATGTGGTAAATTTAATAATAAAGGGAGAAACACACTCTTCTATGTGATAAAAGGTTTGGTATACTTTATTTACACAGAAGTAGGAAACTTCGCTAAGCAAGTAGCATCAACTTTTGCAGAATCCAATCATACATTTAAAAAATTTAACTTCCAAGGACAAGCAAGCAAAAACTTAAGTTATGCTACCTTTCTAAGACTGTATTTGGATACATGCATGTCCTCCCCTCATTATTTTGCCTATCTAAACTCTAGCCATTCATCATAGTTGCACTAGTTAAGCTAGACTATTTTAAAGGTTCCCCCTACCAGGACTCTACAGAAGCAGCTCTCTTTTATGTCATATACCTAAGCTAGTTGCAATAGCAGAGAGCTATTTATCTAAGAGGAAAACTAAACACAAAACCATATGAAAGAAAAAATAGAAAGGTGTTTAGCAAGTCAGAGAGTTTATTCCTACTAATGGTGAGTAATGGCTCACTATTAAGTGGAAGGGCTTATTAAGTATACTTCAGTTGGAATCTGCCCTGAACCATTTCCTATGCTACAATTTACTTATTTAGATGACAGAATAGAGTGTATGCTTATAACGTTTGACTATGACAGCAAAATGATGGGTCTGTAAGCATGTTTCATGACAGAGCTACCAATTGAACTAATCTTAACAAATCAGTGAAAAAAGATGGATGCAGATTATCAAGAGGTCTGAAGTACTGCCCTCCTCCAGTAATAAATAACTGCAAAAACACAGGATAGAGAATGACTGGCAGGGCAGTAGCATTGAAGTAGAGACTCTGGGAATAACAGTGGATCACAACTTAACCTTTTTAAAAAATATTGTGCTGTTATAAAAGGTAAATACAATATCGGAATATCTAAGCAGAAGAACGGTGCATCAATACTGAAGTATTTCTTCCAGTCTCTTCAGTGTTGGAAAGAGATTAGCTGTAATAATGTCTCCTCTTTTGGGCACAACATTCAAGAAGAATATGGACCAGCTGGAGAGAATCAACAAAACAGCCATGAAAATAATAAAATTCTAGAAAAGTTCATCTATGAAAAACATAGAATCATTGGGTGATCTTAATCATGAGAAGTTTGAAAAGAGAGTAATACTTGTCTCAACCATTTAAGAAGTCACAACGGAGAAGAGAACAAATCAGTTCTCTGTGTTCACTGAAGACAGAGCTTAGGATAGATAGTCATGATCTTAAAAAACAATGAGGAAGATTTAGATTAATTTTTAACTCTAGATGTAGTGAAGCACTGGAAGAGGTTTGTTGGGTAAATGTGGAATCCCTCTTGGATACCATCAAGAACAAGATGGATAAATGTGTTGAGAACAGCATGTGTGCATTTGCTTCTGCCCAAAAGTAGGGGAATGGACTAAATGCTTTCCCAGATTCTCCCAGTTGTACTTTCTATGATGTTCATGGAAGATTTCCATCCTAACTGGCATCTATACTGCAGCCTTGAAAAGGGACGATAGGCAAGACGACTCTTTTTCCTTCCAGATTCTGTGGCTGAGAAACCCTAAAACTTGGGTATGTATGTTATCTAAAGACAACAAAATAAGAAGTCATTCAGCAGAAAACAACTCCCTTTTAGGAATCCAAGCACTTGGCATGCAAAAGATAGCTGTAAATTTTGCTTTTGTCAGGATATTCTTTCTGTGGTGACCCCCATTTCCCTCTCCTACTTTCATATGATCCCCTAATTTCCCTTAGCAAAAATAAATACAATATTGAAGGAGATTTGTCATGGATTTTAGAGAAAAAAAAAATAAAGAAACAAAGCAGAAGAAATCTAACAGGATAGAGGGAAAAAAAGATGCAAAGCCAAGAGGCAGAAGAGTGTTCACAGAAAGTTAAACTTAAACCAAATTAAAATGAAAGTGGATTCAATTATCTGTCCAATTGTACATATATTTCCAGAGGTCTGTATTATTATCCTGGAGAAGAGATCCTGACACTTGTGTTTTCTCCCCAACATTGCAGCAGCCTTTAAGTCATTTAAGATAGGAATTTTAAAAATGTTTTAGTTGTCCTAAATGCTGAGCATTTTATGACCCATGATTCCTCATATGGGACTATCAGCCTTTAAACCACAATGGGAGCAGATGTTAGCCATAGCTGAGTACTTTTAAGTGTCCCACTTGCGTATTCAAGGATAATGAGAATAATAAACCTTCTATATCCCACAGGACTATTCGGGGGGAAAATTCGCTGTTACTTTTGAGGTGCTCAAACACTACCCTGAAAAAAGCCATATAAAGAAATAGTAGCAAGAAAGATTATAAAGTTGACAAAACTATAAATATCTTGTAAATAAAGACCTATAAAATTATTCAAAACCAGAACCTGTTGTGACCAGATGGAAAACAACACATAACAACTACTAACATCTTCAGTATCTGTTCTCAGTCATCCGAAGTTAATTCTACATATAAAATCAAATACAGGTGTTCAGTATAAGCGAGTTACCTACTACTGTAAATCTAGTTGCATGCTAGTTATCCTTCCTTCCTTAAACTCTTAGTGAATTAAGCAACGTGCCAGACACTTATGTATGGAGAAAGAATTTGCTTGGGGAACTGTTAATAGCAATGACTGTGAATAACCCCACGGATGCAATCTGAGAAAGCACTTTCACATACAGAAATTGTTTTAGCTTTCACCTCTAGGATTAAAAGTCACTGTCCCTACCTCTCACTAATAAGGTCACTTTTGGGCACCTCCAATGAAGCTGCCATTTCTAGTGGTTTAAGTGATGGGGACACCTGTCCTCCTGAGAGCTAAACTGAGAGTACAACTCACCTCATAGACATTACCAAACAGTCTGCATGTGTTAGCAACCTTGTCACTTGTTCACCTGGCCTGAGTTCAAAGCACTGACCTAAAAGTGAAAGGTTCCCTCCAGCCACGTATTCCCAACCAATAAATTAAAAGTCCATTTCAGTACAAGGTTATCTTTCATCATGAGCTGGGGTGTAGGAGCTATTAGAATATTCCACTCGGAAGGCTTTGCAATACTGAGACTTTTAATGAAGATTGTCATCACCTTGCTAAGCAGTGACAAAGGTCAGGGTTTTGCAAGTCAGCTTTCTCTTGGATGTGAATGACTATTTTTGCAGTATAGTTTGTTCATTCACATAATATGCACAAATTCTTGGAAAAAGATGGCCACAAACAGCATCCAGGCAATACTCTCTGAGAACCCATTGTGTAAACGGCAATGTCTGTCTGTCTTACAGCAGGCCTGGGTAATTTGTTCTAGCTTAGATGGAGTAATGGGGAGCAATGCCTTGTTGTTTGCAATGATGTTCCCTCTTTGTCTTCCCTCCTACTTCAATAACAATATGCATGACATCATTTACAGTTATACACTACCTTTCTGATGACTGTACTCTCTTTACCTTTTATGTAAAACAACAGATACGTTAATACCTTGCCATAACAGAATTAATACCTCTGAATTTTTTTATTGCATACCAATATTGAATGAATCAAAATGTTCAAGGTACAAGATTAGCACTACACAATGGTAAATAAATGGTGTAATCTGTGAAGTAAACATAAAGTTCTCAAATTACTAACAAATTTCTGAGTTATAATAGCCCCCATATTAAATTGCTTTCTTTAATGAGGGTGAAAAGATAGTGAGTAAAGACTCAACATTTGAGTCCTTCTCTTCCACAGCTTTTTGTACAACTTCTTTCAAGTACTAAAACCGCTTTATACATTTGTCCAAAATCTTTATCCCACAGTAGAGGTGAAATGTAAATATGCCACGTGGACTGAGAGTTCTAAATGCAGAATTAGGAGGGCTCTGTTCATCTTGTGCAGTATTTTACAGTCTCATGTACATTTTGCAAATTTAAAATGCTGTAGCAAGTGAAAAAACTTTTATTTCACAAGCCTCAAAAAACAAATATTGGTGAGAAAAGTATCAGGTTCAGATTCAGAACAGTTCTTAAATGGGAGTAAAGCTTTAAAACAAAGCAAAAACAAACAAAAGAGGGACTAATGGAACAACATAAATGCAAAATCTTGAATAATCTATTTTGGGTCAATGTCTTTTGTTTTATTTTATTTTCAGATGTTGATTTTGTATTTCCCTTTAAGGAAAAGGTTATGGAAATGATCTCTTTCAATAGGCCATATTGTTCCTAGCATTTAAAAATTTAACAATTAACAGAGCATGGTAGGTTTTTTTGGGGGTTGGTTTTTGGGGAGGTTGGTAGGGGGGAGGAGGGGTGTTTTGTGTGGGTTTTTTTGTTTTGCTGTTTTGTTGTGGGTTTTTTTAACATGCAACACTGCCAAAGTCTGTTCTTCAAAACATCTCCTACTGAAATCTGCAGAAATAGAGAAGCATCGCCCACATTGGCCTGTGCCTTTTTGATAGAGACACGGTACTCCCACACAGCGGGACTGGGAGTGCACAGCATCCAAACTGAACCTCTGAGGACTCCCAACTATTTGCATGGCACAACAGTATTTTCCTCTAATACGGTAACCTAACTTTAGAGCATACTAACCAAATATTCTCTGTTCCAGTACACTGCACTGTGCAGAGCTTGAATTTACACTATAAAAACAAGTAACTCTGACATTGCAACCTGAAGTAGTATGGCTATAACAACTAGGATCTTACACAGCATTTCTGATCACTTTACACCACAAAACCCTACAGCACATACCTACAAATAAATCAGTTCATGCACAGTTGTCAGAGGATTAAAATAGATTTGCCACTACACTGCACAAATTTGAGTAGAGCAAAGAAATGCTGTACACATTTTTATAAAAGCTTTAATGGACTCTCTCACACATGTAATAATGACTGCATCTTTGCATTTATACAGGAATACATATTCAAATCTCATAAAGTGCTGTCCAAAAGAGGCCTCTTCCCAGCCAATCAGGTAGTACACAGGGACCTAAGCAAAGAGTTTTCAGAGAGTAAAGTGCGTAGGTTCTGTTAGAAACTCCAACTGAGCAAAGGGGTATTTGGGAGGTCTCACTGTAAGCACTAGTTAGACAAAGAGTTATATTTAAGTTGCACGTTTTGGATCTAATTACTGAAAAACTAAGAAATGCAAGGATAGAAAGAGGCATTTAGTATGTCATGGGACCAAAATATCCAACAAAAAGCCAAACGGTTATAGGGTCAAAATAAATTCACTAATTTCTACATGGCTCAGAAAGAGTTAATCATGGATCCCCACCTTCCGTGTTCAGCATTTCTCCTTCACAAGAGTATCGACAAACTAGAAGGCATCTTCAGAAAAGGATTCACAGTAAAAATGCCAACAGGTTTGGAGGGAACTGTTTCAGCAATGATAACAGTTTTGAGACCAGCCTTTTTTTCTGTTTTTTTCTCTTGCTCTGTCTACCTTTCCAACTGGCCACCTGTTCACTATTATGGAACAAAAGCAAAATCTCTGTTATCTTTGCCTCTCCCTGTGGAGAGTTAAAAATGAAGTACAGGTAATCCAAACAGGGTCTCAAATACTGTGGTGGATCTGCAAGGGACAAATTTGCAGGTGTACTTTAAAGGTGAAGTTTACGCCCTTCATACTGCCTGGGGTTTTCTCTCACGCATATTAAAAAAAATAATGTGCAGTACCACCACCCTATCAGTGCCAAATAACCTTTTTATAAAGAGATCGTATCTTCTATTCTCCTTTCCAGTCTCAGGTCCTTCTTGTACAAGCTGTGCCCTAAAGTGCTCTTCCCAGTTCCCCAAGAGCTCCTAAGCTATCACAGATAGTCCTGGCTATCTTTTTTTTTTTCAGCAGATACATATCTAAATGACCAAATACTATTTAGGATGAGATGAAAGAAACATTCACACATTACAGTATAGAAGGAACTAAAGGTATGTCCTCTGGAAATAGAAGGATTAATTAAAGTAGGCTAATCTGGGATTTAGTTGACTGGATTTCCAAATGTCTTTCCCTTGCTTTCTCTGTCGATTTTCTTCACCATGCTGTCTTTATTCAGTAATTGCATACTACATTGCCAGATGAGTAAGCAAATCCATTATATATATATATTATTTTTCCAATTCCAAACACACATATTTAAGTCTGTCAATAGTCAGACTCCATGATATTTATACAGTACATGCCATCTTTGCACTCTGTTTTTTAGTACCTTTGAAGATCACTAAATCTAAACTAAGGTTTCAGTTGAGATTCTTATAGAGAATGTTCCATGTTAGTTTCTTTACTATCATAATTAATGACTAAGAAAAAAACAATTTTGATTTCATGCTTGTTTTAAGAATGTTTTTTAAAGATTATGGTAACTTCTGCTGTTAAAAATACTAATTAAACATGTTGGGTTGATTTTTTTAAGCTCTGATGTTTTTAATGAGGTGTTAGCTGTAGAGTAACATTTTCTAAAACATTTTAAATATCTCATAAGACAGTAGACTTTCAGAAAAATTCCAGAGTTCCTAAATAATTTTTTGTGAGGTTCAGGTTCCTAAATTACCAAGCTTTTCTTAAAAACAGATTAAAAAGCAAAACATTGCTCGGGATCTTTGGATGGATTGATTATATATGCATATATAATTTAACTAACCTGTTCTCAAAGCACTTAGCTAAGAATAGATGGGTAAATAACAAACAATGATGGCTGTAACTGCTGAAAGCACAAGCATGTGTTTTAGACAGTACAGTGTTTGTGATAAGCAAACTGCTTTGTCAATTAAACACCCACTTCTTCTTATAACACATCTCTTCTTAACAGGAGCCACGCTGGGACCTGTGCTCCTTCATGGAAATGAAGGCCATAGACAAAAGGAAAGCAAGCAAACTTCAGCCTCATGTACAGCATTTTGTTTCTCTTTTAGTTTCAATGCCAGATGGATGTTAAGTCCATCTTACATAATATGTACCTATACAGATACAGCTGCTTACCATAGAATAGTTTAGGTTGGGAGGGACCTTCAAAGGTCATCTAGTCCAAGCCCCTGCAATGAGCAGGGGCATCTTCAACTAGATCAGGTCCTCAGAACCCCTTCCAGCCTGGCCTTGAATGTCTCCAGGGATGGGACATCTACCACGTCTCTGGGGAAACCTGGGCCACTTTCACCAACCTGACTGTAAAAAATTTCTTCCTCATGTCTAGCCTGAATTTTTCCTCTTTTAGTTTAAAACCGTCACTCCTTGTCCTGTCACAACAGATCCTGCTAAAAAGTCTGACCTCATCTTTCTTAAAAGCCCTTTTTAAGTACTGGAAGGCTGCAGTAAGGTCTCCCTGGAACCTTCTCCAGGCTAAACAACCCCAACTCTTCCAGCCTGTCCTCACAGCAGAGCTGTTCCAGCCCTCCAATCATTTTTGTGGCTTCCTCTGGCCCCTCTCCAACAGGTCCATGTCTTGCTTGTGCTGAGGGCTCCAGAGCTGGATGCAGAACTCCAGGTGGGGTCTCAGTGCTTGTGGGGCTGCACTGCAAACTGCATTACAGAAATGACTTGGGATTAGGAAGCAGTGAGAACGGGGAGTATTGCTTCAAATCTCTTCAGTGATCTCATATACAGCAGATTATCATTGTACCAGCAAATGAAGGGGGCTGGAAGTCTATGAATAAGAGTAGAGTCGAAGGTAATCAGCTGCTCTGTCAAAGAAAATGCATGGTGGAACTGCACTCCAGAGTAGACCTGTAGACAAATTTGGACTATAGAGGTTTTCCATAGCCTAAAGAAACTCTTCCAGATGAAATAATCCCCCAGAGCTACACACACATAATCATTTATGTAATTTTTATTTGTATTTAGTGCAGCTGGGTACCAGTTTTTTTATATTAAAGAGTGCAATGGCTTAAGTCTTGCAGTAGTGAAAAGCTAAACTGATGCGAAGATTAAACATAAAACAGAGTTTAAAAAAAAAAATAAAAAAATCACTTAACACTAGATGGCTAAGCCTTTCTGTAAGTGCCAAAATAGCAGGCTGATTTTGAGAGGTGCAAAACAGACAGAAGTTCCTCCTGACGTCAGTGGAAATGCCTGGGTGTTCAACACCTATAAAAAATACAAGTGTTTCCTTAGATGCTTAAGGAATAATCACAGATGCTAATTTTAAACTAGGGTAGTCACTCTCCGCAGACTCCTGCTATGGTAGTGGGGGTTAGCAAGGCTTTTCTAGGGGGCAGTTCAGAGTAGAAGCCATCTGCTCTAAATAAGGTTCTGCCAGCTATCAAAGTAACGGATGGCTGAACTGATTTTGCTTACAGGATTTTGAAGAGAAATAAGAACAAGCATCAGATTTCAAGTTGAAGGGTTTCTGACAGTTAAGAACTGTTGGAAGGAAGCATTTGAAGTAAATGGAAAATCTTACTCATACCAAGTACAGTAAACACTTAGCACTTTCGTCTGTAAAGCCAGCACATGGGTATTATAACCACTGTTTTGGAGATGAAGACATGGACAAAGTGATATGGCCTTATAACTCCAAAAGCAAAGAAAACTGGGACAAGACATAGGAGCAGCAGTGCCCATTCTCACCATTAGAACACAAATTCAGGACTAATTGTCTCACCTGTGTGCACACAAGGAAATTTAAGGTGCAAATACAAACACTAACTCAACATTAGCCAGACAACTGTCAGCTTCTGCTTTTCTCTGGATAGGCCTTCTAAAGAATGAAATGTGTTTCCACAAGCTACCATTTCAAGTGAGACACTTTCCTAAAAGGAGAACATTGCATTTCAAAGTCTTCTCTCTCTCTGCAGATGCTCTGGTTCCTGCAGAGCTGCAACACCTGCCCTGTAATCCTTTCACACCAGTAGTCTGAGGATTACTAGGACCATGCTATCTTGATCTGAGGAGTAACTTCTACTGCCAACAGAAGAGCTGCTACAGAATACATACAGAAACAGTCACAGAGGGTGATCAAAACATTGTGCTTGCTGGTTAAATTATGTGGAAAGAGGAGACTTCTGTCTTTAAATACATGCCAAATTTTATCAGGTAGAAAAAGAGCATCGTATAGCACCTGTATAGTTATGATCAGCTTATATGCGTCAAGTCTCTCAACATGAAGCAGATTTAAAACCAATAATTTCAGTGATATTATAAGAACAAATGTTATTATCACAGCACACCATGAAATTATGTTCTTCAAACAATGAAGACTTGAAAATCACCCCAAACTACGAAGAATGAAATTTAATTTAGGACAAAATAGAGTGCTCAGTATGAACACATTCTCCTTCTGGTATCAGCTGAGAGTAAAGGATGCATAGGCATAAAAGACACATGCACTGAGAGCCAGCAACTTCTCACTGCTCACAGTAGAGGAATATCACATCAGTTACACGTTGTTTATCCTGACAATTAAGGCTTATAAAAAATTATGCTTGGCAGTAAAGCCAGCCAAAAGAACTCAACTTTGCCAACTGTGTAAGCACTTCTATATTTGTTTGCTTGTAAGGATATAAAATCACATATAGGATGGGTGTCTTTCGACTTGGAACAAAGCTATGCAGCACAAATTCCCATCTAATTCTATTTCATTGACACGTTTCTTCCTGCATCGTGTCCACCTGCATTCCAGATACAAATCGAATGTGTTCTGTAAGCAGGCTCTGCAGTACAGCTTCTAAAATACTACTAATATCTAGATAGCATTTACCATTCATGACTAAAGAAAATCCTAATTCTCAGTCTCACTGAAATTAATTCAGCAGAACTGTATAGTGCAATACAGAAATTACAACCTAAACTAAACATCATTAAATGGATAAGAATTTATGCAACAGTGATTAAATTTTTGTTAGGCATTTGGTATCAAATTTTTTCATCATAATGATGAAAATCCTTTTGCCTTACTTGTAAGAGGAATGGAAGCGTTCTGGTGCAAGATTTTGAACTGTGCTACCCCGTTGACAAAAAGTAGTCAAAATTCAGCTTAGTCTGTCTTAGTTTGATTTGGAAATGGTGACACAATCATATTTTCTTACTGGGATTCATTAATTTACAGAATATACCTAAGCCTTGCTTTTGTTTGCACAAGGCTACGAATTGTATGAGCATATGAGCATAGATTCGCTATTTACTGCAGTCTCAGGGCTGAAGACCTTCAGTGTTCTTCCAAGTAAACACCTCCTATGCCGCTCTCTTCAGCTCTCCAGCAGCCCAAACACAGATCCACAGAAAGATGTAGACCTCCCAGCCCCAAGAGATTATAGCAAAGTCCACTGCTTAACACACAGCTTTCCTCTAGCTCTTAAGCACCTTGGTTGCAGCTTATGGAAACCCACTTTCTTCCAATCCTTATTGTCTTACTAATTGGATCAGCATATCTGCAGACACTTTACTACACAAATTTCAGGGGAGGCTGTGACATGTATCTGTGAGTGGATGTAACCTTCCTTTCTTATTACAAAATAGTTCTTAAAATTTATTTTCATAACGACACAGTTCTGTTGCTGGCAGATTATTGGGGGTGAGTGGCAATTAACAGCTGAATTGGTACTGTAGGTATTACCCATTCGACAACACTAACAAAAACATACAGAACCTTGAGAGAGCTGTTTGAGTTTAAATAAAAAATATAATATGGAGTAATATATTGCTTTCTCACACCTAATAAGGAAAAACTTCCCATTTGAAAAAAAAACAAAAACAAACAAACAAACCTAGCTCCATAAACATTTATAGTTAAGTGAATTTCATAATAGCTTTCTTTGAATTTTCCTTAACATATCAGCACCACAGTATTCAGGGCCCTCTTTAGCTGCACACCTTACTGACAGCTTCCAAGACAGAATATGAAGCACACTGACAAAATATGATCGTTCCACTATCCTTTCAGCGTGCTCTTCTCAAGCACCATTCCATGCAAGTAACATCAGCAAGAGGAATTTAACATGTTACTATTTTAACAAGCACTAATCTCTAAGAGGCCAATCGTACTGAAGAAGCCATAAACACATCCCATATTTCTACACACAGTCCCTCTGCCCTCATGGAAACTCTTCACAAGACTGGAGAAACTGCAACTCCATGTCTTTCTGTTGCATCAGTGTCTAATATTTAGGAGAGTTATAGTATATGCTGAAAAATGAATATATGCTGAGGCAGAAAAAAAATTAAGCCCATCCACTGACTACCAAGTTCTGAGTCAGACCCTATATGTGGTCATATACCACTGAGAAGGTCACTTAAAGAGCATGCAGGATTTAAAAGGAAACGAGATTATTTATGTGTGTGTTCTTAATATTAGGCATTTTGGCACGCTCCAATTGAAAATTACTGATCCACCTGAAGGAGAAGCATTTGGTCTTGGAGTGTTGAAACTTCATGTTACTGTAAGGTACACTCTCTAGCTATAGTGGCATATGTCAAGACATTGTTCTTCTACAGAAGACAGTCACAGTACTGGATGAATACTAGAAAAAAATAAGTCCAAAAAGGTGAAATTATTTCCTTTTGTGACTGTTAGTAGTAATAGAAAATCCTGCATTTCAACCTACAAAATTCCCCAAACACCTATGTCATCCAAATGCTGTGCATAAAAGCTATTGGAGGCAGAGAACCGCAGTGTAGGACCCATTAGACCACATGATTTTTCCACTGATTATTATTCTGCTTGCAACTCTGGGGGATTTTCCTTCTAACAAATTAAATCCCCTACTGAAGTTAGTCCTAAAGCTACTCAACCCAGAACCCCCATCTTTTTAAGAAATATCCAACTGCTACCAGGTAAGTACTAGGAGTAAGTAATGAGAAGGCTGATGCTCTCTTAGAAAGGAGTGTACCTTTTGCCTCCCTCCCATTCACCAATAGTTTTCATTGAGACCCTATTCTTGTTGCGTACTTGCAGAGGGAAATCTCTGCGTTCTCAACAATCCCACTGGCATTCCACATGGGTTAAAAGTGTCGCTTCATCAAAAACCCTCAAGGTTGATTGTTCAAGGAAAGAATTTTGCACTGTCTAAAAGAAAAAAAAAAAAAAATCACCCCTTTTCCCCCTGAATCCCAACTTTGATTATTTCCAGGTAATCTCAGTAAAAATGCTAGGCATGGGTTGTGATGCCCTGTACACACTGTTGATACTGCTATATTCTCCAAGACAAGTATTTCAATCCACAAGGGAAGGTTCTACAGTACTGAATTTTGCTGGTGGGATCCAGCCTCTCCTGCCAATGTTTTTTTTGCCTAACTTTTCTTTTTCATTCATTCAGGCATGGTTATTTCTCTCCTTCTCTTCCTAGTCAAAGAATGAAGCTGTTTCCTTCCACTTCATCTGTCTTCTCACTCACCAGTAGACTTCTTCCAGGAAGAGGTTTCTGATAAGATATCAATTTAGATTTCATCCATAGAAGACCACACAAACTTCAGAGTGAATCTGGGACACTGACTGTAACTCTATTTATAGATGCTGAAGTCAGACTGAACACAAGGTCAATTCCTCTTTCAGGCTGCAATGAACCTCTCAAATCTGCTGAACTTATTGAAGTTGCAGCAACACTAAAAAAATAAGGACAATGTCCATAATTCATAGTGCCGGTAGCTTCTTCCAAATAGTCTGCCATACGTGTGGCTTCCAAATGCATTTTTATTGGCAAGGACAACAGAACTGTGTTACCAACCAAAGGAGGTAATGCAGATAAATCCTTATATGTCACCCTGAAAATGTAATCTGATATGTACTGCTGAAGGCTGGAAAAGACACAGCTTCTTTCCTAAAGAACCTTTTCCAAAGTCCTCACGTATACACAGCATTCAGTGTCATCAAGAAGATTTGCATTCACAAAGAGTGTAATATCCAGGTAAATAAATATTGAGTCTTCTTGTTTAGAAATTGCATTGACACCTACATTATAACCCTTTTGCATTAACAAAGCAGTGGCATCAGGGCCATACAGTAAGCTAGAATAAGAACATTCATCGATAATAATATCAGTAAGGCAAGGAGTATGTTTCCAGTTCTTTCCTTACATATGTTGGTGCAGCAGTGCCAGAGACAAGTCCAAATGACTGCAGAAGACACGTACGAATACGTGGAGCCAGTTTAGTGCTTTACAGTACAATACAACTGTCCTGAAGAAGGGATCACACTGGTGTCACAACTTCAGATCTTTTCTCTAGCCTGAAGGCTTAAGATTTACTTGAAAAACTAACAAACCACATTTTATGTTAAAGTTTAAAAAAGCACACTCCTATAATAAACTATTTATAGCAAAAGTTACAAATAAGAAAGAGCACTGTTTAACGCACAGCTCGCTAAGTAGTGTTGGCAGTTCAAACTTGCTTCAAACAATACATTTGCATCCTGAGTAGCGTTGTTGTGCTTGGTTTCCTAAGCTAAGGGACACTGCATTTTCCTATGTTCCTTTTAGTTATATTGAGATACAGGCTACTGAAAACTAAAAGGTTTCCAAAAAAAGTTCAACAAGCTCCAAAAACTTCAGAAATAAGCTTATCATAGAGAGAAGAGATATCATGTTTCAAGTCTTCCACTATGAGGTAGTATGATTTTTATTCCACTCCAGTCCAGCAGGGTAGGAACTGAAAGCAATCTAATTCCTAGTCTGACATACCATAGAATCAACCACTTCCATCTGTTGTTCTAAATATCACTGCTGTCCTCTTTTCACCAGTGGGAAATGGAGATCTGAAGTGAGCTGATCTAACCTAAGGTTACAGAGTAGAATGTAGAAGAGAATCTCACCTCCTCTCCAGACTTTTTGATTTCCAATACTTTTTTATTTCCGTGTAGTACTAAAGAAACAAGAGGCCACTTTCATAGATCTTTCAACTGCTGTTTAAGCACATGTGGCCAGTGGAATTGTACTGGGTCAAGCAGCAGATTTCAGAAGTTTCCAATCCCATGGTTCTCATCTACATGTTCAAAAGACACCAAGGCTGTAGTTTTCTAATGAGTTCCTACCAAAGACAGCATGCCCATCCATAATACATTTTTTTGTTGTTGTTATTCAGTCTTTCTTTATAGTTTCTGCATGAAACTTCCAACCATATGATCCTGTTTGAGTTTTTACCAACAGTGCCTAATGTAGAAAATGGTCAAATTGCTGTATTTTCTTGATTTCTTGATTTGACACAGGCTAAATATTACCCTAACCAAAGCATTTAAATTGGTGTTCACATTCAGAGGGAGAAAGCTGAGGTACTACACAGCCTCCTTTCTTAAAAGTGTACTTCATATTTATTCTGACATTTGCAACCACCAAGGAACCTGGATTACAGCAGTCCATAATACTCTATGAACCATGGTTATAATTAGGCGTCACATCCATTGTAATCCTATGGACGTCATCATGTGTTACCAGCATCTGTTGACAGATCTCATACCAGGCATATCACTAAAATGGCAAGTCTGGAGAGGGCAGCCGACAATAGAAACAATGGCATTTATTTTTGGTTTGTTCCAAGACTGCCTAATAGAAAATATATGCTGCCAACTGCCAGGGCTCCACTGAGATCACTTTTCAATATTATATTACCAGTTTGAACAAAGATCTGTGCCCATGTATCTGCAATCTTCTCCTAATAAATAAAGAAAGCATTTTCTGCAACTTAGCATCAATTAGAGAGACTGAAGTCTTGAAATTTTATTAAGTCTATCATAAGAGTACACATTTTTCTTCTGTAAGTCAACAGATTTAATGCAAACATAAGAAAGCCTACAGAATCCAAATTCTCTTTACTTTTTATCATTTATCAGCACTGTAGAAAAACAGCATTAGACTGCTGACTATGTAGTAACCTGTCCATTATGTCTTTACTTTGAAAACAGCATTCTCTGAAACACTGGACAATTGAATCCTAATCAGATGTAACCATGACCTGTTATGGCTGAGTACTTTCAAATCACTAAGCACTTAAGCACTGAGAACAATTCCATTCTCATTATAAAACATAAAAGACTAGTTTGCCATCTAAAGAGTGTAAATTAAAACAAATGTCCATGTTCATGAGTATGGTTTACTAATTGGTTAGGAGCTACAGCAGCTGATGGGTGAAGAAAAGTTAACTTAAACCTAGCTCAGAACTTCTCCCACTATACTCATACAGCAGGATCTGAGCAGGTGTGAATGTAAGAAAATGAATAAAATCAGCTAAAACTCACAGGAAGAAGGAGACAAGTAAAAACTGAGAGTAAAATATTAGCTCTACCAATTTAAATGACAAAGCAAAGCCATTGGCCCCAATGATTGTAACAGCTCCTACTTTTACAGCTATACTTTTATAGTACAGCTTTTACAGAAGCTGTGACTGTAACAGTGGGACAAAATATCATCAGATATAATTTGGCAACTTCTACTTAAGTTCTTGAAGTGAGCTGCTCACCTATAACAAAAAGCATATTCAACTGTATTGTCTAGAGCATCATTCCTCTCTCTCTCCTCCTGCTTTTTTTTTTTCATTCTTGTAACCAGCAGATAACCTTTTAATCTCAGATCTGTCAGATATGACTTCAGCATCACCTTTTGCATTAGGAAGTAACAAATCCTTTACAATACTTCATTTCTCTCTTTTCCATATGCTGCTCAAAACTCAGTGTTCTGAAATTAAATATTGCAAATATTACTAAAGTACCAAACCCTTGACAAGACTGCTGATGGGATTATAATCTCTGCCTATATTCAGAATAAGAGCATGGGTAGTACTTGCTGGCACAATGGATTTCTTACACCTAAAAGGCATGAAGCATTTCCTGTCCAATGGTATATTCCAAGGAGTTTACAGACTTGTTTTTTCCCAGGGAGTGAACTGGCATGTGAGAACCTAATAATGAAATACAGTTTTCCAGATCTAGTCTGGATGTATTTTTAAGCAATATTTTCCTTGTCAGATCATTCAGTCAGAATTAATAATAAATTCTAATGAGAGCTGACTTGCAGGATCACAATTTCAAAATCTGCTCTCAGAAATATTGCAAACTTTGTCTGCATACCAATTTTGAACCACCTCATTCATCTCCCTGTTTATAATTGCAGTTTACTGTTTTTGAGAACCAATCAGGCACACACATCAATTCAGCTTCTGCTTTCCGAAAGGAGGATCCAGGAAGCGAAGTTTAAAATTACTGAAATCTCCGTCAACAACTAATATATAAATATAGAGGTACTGACAGAATCTTTCCAGCGTAATATAAACTCCTGATTCCCATAAATTAGTGCCATCTTACATAGGTTTCACTTAAGAATCCAAAAAGTGAATGCTTTATCCACAAAATATGGCATAGCTAATATACATTATATCTATGCTTTATATGATGTAAAATACATTATCTTACAAAATTAGAACCCATTACTGCACAGCCCTGGCAAATCCAGATGCAGCACAGCAATAAATTAGAGCATCATTCCACACAGAAGCACATATACAGACACACTTTATCTCCAGACCTTCCTTTGCTGTTTCTCCCATGCTGGGTCCAGGAGCAGGTCCCTGTCCCATTCTTCTTCTTGGGTCATGTACTCATCCTCTTCATAGTTGTAGGTGTACTGCATGTTTGTTTCTATCTGGTTCATGCTATTCATGCTACCTGGGGATCAGCTTCAGCTGCTGTGGCTTCTACTAGTTTTAAATGTATGTATACTTTTTAAGCTCAGTTAACTTGCAGATGGGTTGTAGGTAGCAGTGTCTGTTTTCTTTCTTATTTCTCTTTTTGCGAAATGACAGGGAGTGAATATTGATGAGTCTTGCTGAGAGCAGAGGCTGAAACTGTCAGGTAGGTGCTGACCTATGGTGACCTTCCTTCCCTCTCTCTCCTGCCCTCTTCCCTTTCTCTCTCTGCTGCTACTGCTGCTGTAGGTCCCTGCGGCTGACCCTCCGGAGAAGCCCAGCGCGGCTCATTGCTGCGGCTTATTATCCCCGCCGGGCTGTCACGTGGCGCGGCGGCGGCTGCGGCCCCGCTCCAGGCGGCGGGGCGCCCTCGGCCGGGCCGGGATCGCCGCCCCTGCGGGCGGGACAGAGCGGGGCTAGGAGCGCGCCGTTTCTGCGCAAGGCAGCGAGAGAGACAGCCTCCGAAAGGGGGAGCTGGCCGGGGCAACCCTCCTCCCGTAAGCGCTCTCACCAAAAATTACCATCTACTCGGCTGTGTCTCTTTCCAATTCGATAAAATACCTGACTTTTTTTTTTTCCTACTGACGTGTATTTCTACTTGTCCAGACCCATCTATGATTGCTGATGCAGTATGACATTGTCTATCATTAGTCTGAAGTCTGTGTGGACCCTTGAGTCACTTCCTACTTTCCTTTTTGGATTAAGGATCACAAGCGCTAGTGCAGACAAGGACACCCGAAATGTGAAACAATTTCCAGTGGAGATCAGGATTGGAGTTAAACCAGAAAGTGTGGAAGCACAACTTTAAAAAGCAATATATATCTTCTTTGTCCAGGAAACATGCTTAGTACATCCCCAAAGCAAGCACCAAGAAGTACATGCAAAGGTCTTTCTAAATGTGACAAGAACCATTTACCTGTGCTTCACACAGGGTAAAATCTGAAAAGATGTCACTGAGATCAAGCATCCAGGCAAAGCCCGTCCTGTATCTCCCCTTCCATTTAATTTCAGTTGCCCTGGCAACAACGTTACTTCTGGGAATTGGCAAGTTTACTATGTTCTTCGTGGAGCCTGCCATTCTATCATCCACCAAGGTCATCCTCTATACCAGTGTCCACACTGGATACAATTCGAACTTTACTTACAAAAAGAAAAAGCTCACCAAAACCGAGCTTTTGGAAGCCATAAAAGATGAAGGTATAAGGGAGAACTATGTTCAGTAAAGGCAACCATAGATCTCTAAGCCAATGTGAATGAAGAAACAAAACAACAGCTAGACAGCACGTGTCCTCCACTTCATGTTGCTAACCAAAACGCTGCTTTTTGTCAAGGCACCTTCTGTCCCATAAGTCTATGCAATTTAGAACATACATACATGCACAGGTAATACCTACCCATTAGCTCCAAAAAACTTGATAAATGCAGCATTAAGGTTGCAAATTGGAATTCAGAAGAGAATTGCAACATGTTCCGTGCAGTCAAAGTAAGCTGACCTTCCAAAGACTGCTGTGCATATTGTATGAAAAATAGTCTAAAAAAAAATCAAACTCCAAATCTATGCAGCAAAATCAGAATCACATGCTTTTCACCTGCTGAATGCAAATATTCTCGAGGTTTTTACATTTTCTTCCATATAATAAAGAAAATATTGATGAAAGCTATGCGCAGACTTTTTTGTTCAAATGCAAATAGACATTCTCCTAGAATACTCTGAGGCAGTATAAAATAGCAATTACAAACCAAAATATTTTGTGTACATACACATTATGTGTACACTGGTGTAATTTGTGTCATTTATTTTTATAGAGGGATAGTCATCTGTGGTTTGTGATGCATGTTCAATTTCAATGACCTAAATGACTTTAAGCCTTCAAAGTCAGTAAAACCATCTTTTTTTTAATTCACTATACACATCACAGAGTTTCTAGAGGAAAAGCAGGAAGAAGTCAGAAAAGTCCAAGAAGTTAAGCTATAATGCTCTGAACCAGGGCTGTCCCCTGTGCAAAGAGTTCTCCTGCGCTGACAAGACCTGTGACCTTTCATGCACTACTTCATTAGAGCTTCACACCTTTTCTCAGCACTGCTGTATCTGGGGATCTACGTGGACAAATTCAGGTGGTAGCGTACCACTCCCCTCTGTGCAGTATAGGTGAGCCTTACCAGTACCAATGGCTTCATACTGGGAGGTAATAGTTAAAAGCCACATTTTATTTGTTGGCCCTCAGCCTGTAACACAGGCCCAGAATACCTGTGTCACGAAATAAAAATGGAGGCATGATGATGATAAAGAGTATCCCATCACACAATGGATTAAGACTAGACTTAGATCCATGCCTAGATTTCTGGAAATCAACAGGAAATCTACCAAGATTGTATAGAATTCTGAAAGATAGATAACAAGTTTTTCATAAAATAACTGGATTTGCTCAAAACATAGCTAGCCACTGCTGCAAAGGTACTGTTCATTTTTTCATGGTTACTTGGTACAGATGTAAACTTACTACCTTCAAAACAAAACAAAGAAAACAAAAATGTCATCATTTTTCCAAGGAACCAATAGCTAAAATAGTATCTCTCAGTCTGACAGATAAAAAAAAAATAAGTCAATTCCAAATAGGAATAAACTCACATTTTTATATTAGGAGTAAATATTTCAAAATCCACTTTGGGTAGGTTATATTAGTTCCTTTTGGATGAGAAAAATATTTCAGAATGAAAAATGTGATTGTTTAATTCTGAAAATGTCAAAATAGGAGGCTTCAACTTCATCAGTGTGCATTTTGAGACAGTTGGGCTTTTAACCTATGAAACAGGAAGCTAAATGAAATATATCCATTTTTTTAAAAACTGCTTATCTTTATGGAATAGGACCTGTTTTACATTCTCTAAGTAACTGCTTACTGCCCCTTAATCAGACAGCATGAGTAGGCAGGGGAGATATTTATAGATGGAGCTTTAGGAGGAGTATCTGGTATTTTGTTTACTACTTTAATTTAATTTCATAAACGAACAGTGTAGATGGTAATGAGAAGCATATGAATGGAGGTCTGTAGTGGAAAGAGAGCCAAAATGGAGCTCTGATGCCAAACTTGAAGTGGAAAGGGAGCTGCCTCTTCCAGCTTACCTAGAGAAAAGGAAAGCTGTGCCCAGCAGAGTAGTATGAATAAAGCAGTGTGCTTCAATCAGCTTATTCCCACATCAGAGATAGGTTAGGACTATCCCCACTGAAGCTGGCAGAGTCACACAGCTACAAACTATGTGTGCATAAGGAGAAAGAAAATCAAATCAAAACAGAAATAAGCAAGCTGAGCAGGAAAGAAAGGACAGAAGTCCCAAGTAGAGAAAGAGCAAGAAACACAGTGAATCTCATAGATATGGAATTTTAAGCTGACATGGCAAGATACCCAAGAGTCAGCAGGTAAATTTGAGGACGAAATTACACAGATTGCTTACAATGTGGTAAGATGAAAAGAACACTTATGATTGCCAAACAGATTAGAAAAAATAAGGTGGAACAGGGAGATCAGAAATGGACATGACAGAGCTGAACTGTCAACTCTTTTTATCTTCTATGTGGCAAAAGGCATGCAGTTTTAGTACATGCCAACATAAATGCTAGGAAGGGCCTACCCAGGAGAATCCCTTTACCCCAGGAGAACACTGTGGTAACAAGATATCATTTTCCATGTACAATGAGGACCAGGAAGGCCAGAACTTTCCTACCAGGAGCAGCAGGTCTGTGGGTGAACTCTCTTGGGTATTTCTTAACAGATTTGCAACTTATGAAGGATCTTTGAATCTAATACCACCTAAGTGAAAACCGTCTGGCACACTTTGCATTAAGCTCCTTGAGAATCAAAGAGCTTTTCTAACTAAAGCTCAGTTTTCAGTTTCAGATCTTAAACTGTAACAACATTCAGGGAAAAAAAAAACCTCAATATGTAAAGACAATATGAATAAATGTTAAACTTCTTCATATTTCTGAAATGAACAGACATGGAAGGAAGGCAGAAAGAGAGCAAAGAAGAGAAGCATGCATCTGGGAACCAAAATTCTGATTTTTGTCTGAGCTAAGGAAAAGCACCATGGACACTGAACATATTAGCCCTCACACATCTCACACTGAGAGACACAAACTTTAATTCTGAAAAATCCCCATGCTACTCATGTGTGGTGATATTAACTGTACAGAAGTATACATTATAACTATTTTTTTTTTAATATTTCAAATTACAGGTTTGGAAATAAAAATGGAGAAAGAGTTAAAAAAATGCATTGCTGGCTTCATAGTAACTGACATTGTCAGAAGACCCTGAAGTATTTCATCAGCTATATATAGAGACGACTTTCTCTGTTCCTGAAATTCAGCCACGGATGAAGTGTAGCAAGAAACATTTATAGGACAGACAAATACTACCAAAGCATAGCTTGGGCTTCAGGAGTATGGAGAAAATGTTGACTGCACTGACATCACTGGCATTTGCCAACCCTTTGTGCGGAGGGGAAATCACGGGGCTGAGATATGGGGTGACCCACACCAGCTTAAGATGCCCTATATGACCTTGAGCAAGTAAATTCAGGTAAAATTTCCCCCCCCAAAAAAGCTAAGTGTTAGCCCATTAGACTGCTCTCACTGGAAGATAAACAAGCTCTAAAATAGTGTCAGCAATGCTTCCTTTGGTCCTTAACGTCTGTCTGGAATAAAAACTCCCTGAACCAGAGGCTTTTTCTGTTTAAAAGGCCTGAGGATCCTACAGAACAATTATGATTACAGTGTACTTTACCTGCCACACACCCTTCACTTCCATGTTTGTCTCTCAGGTTTGTGTATAGCCTGCACATGAAAATGCCTAGCATTATTCTAGTATGTCAGGTTTGCTCTGTCATTCAGGATCTCTTATACTCTGGAAGAGATGCCCCTAATGTTTGTAGGGCCACACTTGCAGCCTTATAGCCTGCAGCCGATGGTCCTGATTCCCAGAGAGACTTTACAGCAGATGTTAGTAGGAAACACTCAACATCTGGTCTCTGCCACAGTATCACTAAGCAGTACTGTGATACTAAATAACAACCACAACCTGCAGTGTGAGTGCTGAAAGATGTAATATAGCAGAGGGAAAACCCTCTAGTGATGGCAACTGCCAGGCAGCACTACACAAGATCACAACTGTCATGAATGAGAGGAGCTCTCAGATCTCATATTTGACACATTTCTATTAAAAATTTCAGAAGAAACCATGATACCTGAATTCTTTTACCCCTTGAGCTAGCCTCTGGAGGTTGCCTTTTTTGTTTGATAGTTCTTGTCTGGGTAGATGCAACTCAAAAAGACAGATTAGATAATGAACTAAATAATATCAGAGGTTTCAACAGATGCTTTGCACAGTTTAGAAATATAGCATCAAATGAGAAACTGGGAAATGTGTACGGTGATTTATATACTACACTGCAGTCAGTCTGTTAGCTCACTGAAGTGTAGAGCAATATGCAAACAGTTACAATGTAATACACACGGTAACAGGTGGGGAAACTACAAATAGTGCTGGCATAAGATTGGAAAAAATGGCGAGACAGATCCAGGATTTTAAAAATGGTTCAGTTATGAGAATGCAGGGGGCAGGGCTAGTGGTATAGCATGGCCTATTACAAGCCTTCTGAAGAAATCTTCAAACCATCATGTGTTCCCATAGTCCTGGCTGTGTTCCTGTTTTATGTTGGCTTAGCCTTATCACACAAAGATACTAAGCAAGGAAGAAACTGTGTGACTAGGGCAATGCAAAAACCTGCAACTGACCATACAATTTGTGTTTCATTAATACTACCAGTTAAAAAAAAAATCTTTACTAAGACAGGCTGTGACCCATAATTGGATTACCTGAGACTATTTGTCTAAAAAAGTACATTATTCATCAACAGTTTTGGTGACACTGAAAAAAGAGAACAGAGACATGTGCGTGAGGTAAGGAATGCATAGGCAACATGCCTTTATTTATCTAGAAACAAACACCACCAACTAAGTCAGAGTTTCCAGACAATAATTATCTAAGGGGCACAGATGAAACCTGGCAGGTTTTAAATCACTGAGGTATGAGGTAGAGATTATGGGCACAGGATGTGAGCACTAGATATCAGACACTGCTGTGTTCTAAACTCAGCATTTGTACAGATTAACTGAATGATCTTAGACAAATCATAGTCTCAATGCCCTTATTTCTCTTTCCAAATACACCAGTGCAATTTCACTAATATCAATGCAATTAAAGTTACACACTCAAGAAGGCAACCTGGTTGAATAAAGTGCCAGTCTGCAAAAATGAATACTAACTACTCATTATTCATTCCACAGGAGTGATACAAAGATTAGTAAAAGGGGCAAATACATCCCTGTATAAGGCAGCATTAGGTGCAACCTGAATTACTGCCAAACAGGGATAACATGTTCTTTCTGCAACAGGTATATTGCAAGTTTTCCTCTTCCAGAACTGTTGTCCTTACACCCTGTCCAACAGAGTTTTACTCTGACACTTGGCTGTATGAAAATTCAGCACCAAGAAAAGGAGCAATGTTCCTGTCATGCTTGACATGAAAGCAACAAGGCCTCAATTTTCCAAATCCTGTTCTGAAGGCAATTGTTCGCTGCTCAACTATGATCTCTCTCACTAACTTTGGCCCTATTCTCATCTCAGGAACAATGCCTATCAGTTTTGCACAACATACTTTCCAGTGCGAGACTGGTTGCTCTTGAGATCTACCAGCAATAACCTACCCAGGGTGATGACTCTTGTATATTCTCAGTCCCTCTGAACATGGACAAGTCCTTTGTTTCTTAATTGGCTCATTTCCCTACATGAATCCAGGTTAGCATAAGCAGAGAAGGAGAGGAGAGTATTTGCATGTTTCTTCACTTTGAAGCCAGTATGTCAATAGGATAAATGCAGTGGAGTTGTGCTAATGTGCAGTCTAGATCTCTGTTGTGTCCCATAGTAAAAACTGGAATAGCTGTAATCTTCCAGAATTTCATAATGGAACCTAATCAAGAGCATGTTTGTTGATTGGTTGGTTGGTTTGCATTTTGTTTTGTTTTTCCAAGCCAGATGCTGTACTAGGTATTTTTCCAGTTCATATGGACAATAGTTAACTGGAGGTGGAGTCTGCAACTAGGACAAAGGTGAGTGTATCCTTATAGGCTGCAAGGCTCCACATGTATTTATAGCAAACTCTGGAATTCATTTTTTAGTTGAAATAGTCTGAACACATCTTCCTCTGGCCACTTTGTTTCCATGATAAAAGCATTCAGCAGAAAGCTTATTTTGCAGTCCAAATAGATGTATTCAAATATATCTTGGACTTCTCTAGGGGAGACTATTCAGTTACAAATGCACTTCCAGAACACTAAGACACTTTTTGATTTTTCCCCATGGCTCAGCAGTCCCCCTCGCACCTCCTTCATAGGTAACCCTGGCACACAGATGATCTACGGAAAATTAGGCCAATCAGGCCCTAGATTTGTAGGGTCTGATTTTTTACTGTTAAAGTACCAGTGGTAAAAGTCAGGCAAGTCATAATCTGTACATTCAGTTGCAGGAGAGAATGTTTAAAACAATACATGATGGAAATACCAGACAAATATAGGATCTTGCTGGGCCTAAAGGTTCAAACCACCAGGCCTACTCAATGGGCAAAAAGATAGTATGTAACTGTAAAGCACTTTAGGGAAAACAAACAAACAAACAAACAAACAAACAAACAAATTCCACAGTATCAGCATTCAGTACCCTAAATCTATCCATAGGATGGGGAAATGGAACTGTGAACAGTCTGGGGCACGGGCCTCAGTTTTCTTTCTGTAAACCAGGAATAATACTAACACTGTGAAGTACAAGGAAAGATGTGAAAAACAAATACCCAGTAGATTTGGAATATTTGAAAGACAAGTACAACTGTGATGACCAGAGCTGAAAATCATAAAATATGTATTTGGAAATATGCTGCAACTGAGTGCAACAGATCTGCATTGAATAAAAAAAGAAATATCATAATGCTGTAGCGCACTGCTCATGCAATACACTGAACAAAGTGGGATTTCCAGAGAAAAAGTAGTTTGCAACTATCCAATTAAAGTCTACACTGTGATACATATAAAGCAGCTGAATTAAGATTGCTTGGAAAACTTAACTCTGGCATAGTCCACCAATAACTGACTTGAGATCTTGATGGTCTTGTGAGATATCTGCTCTACAACTAATTATAAATACATTATAAATTAAGTAATCATAAATGAGTTCTGAATTGGAATACAAAATGTTAAGCAAAGCACTAAAGGTTTCAACTGCAGCTTAACAGTTATATAACCACTGTAGCTTCTGCTCAAGAAAGAACATCATGTTTTGCATCTCAGATGTGTTTGTTGTATGTTCACACAAGAGTCTTTAAACGTGTTACAGTGACACAGACAGACTAGGCACATCTTAAAGACTCTTAGCACCACGTGCTCCTGTTCACTACACATTCAAGGCCAGGCTGCCATCCTACCTACCATACTAAATGCCTGTCAAGCCTTCTGCAGAAACAGCACCCTCCTGTCAGTGTGTGCAAGGAATTGCCTCTGATGTCACTGGGCCTCTTAAGACTCTCTCAAGTTATTTCTCTGCAGAGAATGCTCTAAGTCACTGGCATGCACAATACATGCAGAATGACAGAGAGTAAGAAATGCATTGAAGGAAACATTGACATGTACTTTTGTCAGTAGGATTTATTAGCTGTTATCAAGAACATTTCCAGTTGTCAAGACTATTTTATGAAAGGCTGCACAGAGTCTTTACATCATCTCAAAAACGGCAGGGTCACTACTTCAACTCTGAAAATATGGCACCTCTAGTAAATCAGCAAATCTGGAGATCTAGGCTTACCAGTAAAACTCAGTTGCATGACCTCACCATCTACATCAAACATATTATTTCTTCTAATAAGATTTTTCCCCCAAGAATTCCCAAGATACATAACATCATAAACAGTTTCCAATGCACAATGAAAGTAAATATAAAAGCCAATTATTTTTTAAACTGCACTGAAATCCAAATAAAAGTTTGGTTTGATGGTTGCAGATAGTTTCTATAATTCAGTATCACAGAAATGCACTCTCTGACTTTCTAATACTTTTTAAATGCTATAGTATTAATATCTCTCATGTATATATGCATATATACGTAGGTTAAAAAATGGTCAGTTGTTCACAGTGCCACTGTGCTAGGCATTACATGAATGCATAACTCATTCCTACCAAAGAAACAAAAAAAGTAAAATAAATGAACTTTAGAAAGTGGATAAATAAAAACATGTAACTGAATATAACTGAACAGCAAAATCAGCAGTTACATTTTCCCCTCTCTGCTACTGAATGTGGATCATACTGTTTTCAGGCATTATCATACGAAGTTGTGAGCTCATTTGAGTTCAAACCATGTATTCACCAGATATGGAAAAGGCCAAAAACAAAACAAAAACAAAAACCAAAAAAAAACAACCCGGCAAATGGGTGGCTGACAAGCAAATAGAGGTTCGAACAGCTGCAGGTCACAAATGGGTAATTGCAGCATATGAGCCCTACTGCTATTCCAATGCCTGTCAGTTGCTGAAATAACAAGGAATGGAGGGAGATTATAGCAAGACAGTGTACTGCAGTTAGAAAAGCAAGCTGTGTTAAACATGTCCCTGATTACCACTTTTTCCTTCTCCCCATCCTTCAGCTTATTGTCTTTTACTGTTTACAGCCCTGCTAAAAAAGATGAGACATCTAGTACACAACACTCTCCTTTTTGTTTTTACATCCAAGTCCTAATGCTACACTCCAGTTACCAGGTTCTCTCAATGCATTAAACTATGTGATTCACAACTACCACACAGTAGATCCATGATACCTAGTCTCTTAGTAGATTGTCCGGCACAGTTATCTTCTCATAATAATAAACAGCTAACATATACACACTGTATCAGATTTCCCAGCCTAATAAATACCAAATCATTACAAAGGATTATCACAATCACAGCAATCATGAGAGATATTTTCCTATTTTTCATTGCAACAACTATGTAGTCATTAAAATCCAACTTTCTAGCTGACTTTTTACACTATAAACAAAAAAAAATCACAATTCATCAAGGAGCTCCGCACTGAAAGGACTGGGTTTTTTCTTACACTTTTCGCTATCTCCATTTGTCTTCCTTACTCCCCCTGATGCTTTTGGGACAAAGTAGACCTACCCTAAGTGAATGCAAATGGAGTTACAAAGATAGCCTGCTCTTTTCAAGCTGATGCTTTCTCTGCATGTGCCTAGCTGAAACTAGTTTCTTTATTTGGGGTTTATTTCTCCTTGTCTAGAATGTATATTTAAAAGCTTCTGTTACAACCATTTTAATTCAAAAGCCCTCAGTTTGTATTACCATATTGGAAAGCCTTTAATACAGTAAAATCCCCAAAATAGCTTCCCGCCACCCCATCCAGAGGGTTTCTATTTATTATTAGATCTGGAATGCAGCTACACATGAGAATTTATGGCTGGGGAAGCTGCAACAGATTTTCCAAGAAAAGCCAGGGAAATGTGACACCGCCTGCCACAGTGGTCAGTAAGTCGATGACGTGCTTCATACACTGCCTAACAAGGAAGCTTCTTCCAGCCCTTCAGTTCAACTGAAGAATTATTCTCCCTTCAGTCCTGTTCCAGCAATGAGAACTGCAATTCTCTGTCACCTCAGTCACCACTGAACTACACTTGATTGTTTCTGCCTCCAGTTACATCAGCTGCACACTCATACAACTCCACTGACCTCATCAGAATTACTCCTGAGTTTCACTAATGCAAGCATAAAAAGATCAAGCCCTCAGGGCAGGGAAGGTTGATAGGGAAAACAAATCTTAACTCTCTCATTTTACATATTTGCAAATTTACACGATATGACAGCACCGATTTCTTTGCTTCTAACAAAAGCCTAGCCAAGGGAATAATGGCCTCAAGGCCTTATCAATGTATACACTGCAGAAGGGTACTGTCTCATCATTTCACCATGTCAAGAAGTGACTGCTGCATTGTCACAGAGAGCAGAAAGAACTGAAATCAGAGAAAAATACATTATTGCAGCCTTAAAGTACAGAATAAAGCACTGCACTTCCTGATAATTACAGTACATGAACTAAGAACCAAGGGGACAGATTAGCTCAGAGTAGAACAATTTAACTGCACAGCCTCCAAAACTACAAAATACTGGCATGCCTCCTGCAACCAATAGCAAAACAAAACATACTCCATGACAATAAGATTACCTCGGTTTACAAAGTGTTTAATCCACTGCTCCAGAAGACAGAAGGGTTTACAGGTCTTCTGGCATACATATATCCACATTAAACACACATACCTGTTAACACCTACTTTTGCTTTAAAAGTTAAGAGACCTCAATTCACTCTAAGGAGGTTACAGTCTCCTTTGTGTATCCTAATAAGGTTTTAATATTACTTAATTACACTGCAATCAGATAATATTTTAGATGTCAGGCACTGTCACATTGTCTATTAGCAATGGCATAAGGAAATGTCAGGGAACACACCAAGATTATTAGCAAGCAATGGTGAAGCACATGGAAGGTGGCTGTCTTCCATCTCCTTCAGAACTGTCTTAACAATCCAAAACCATGGTGATTCAGAGTGCACGAGGTGGTGCAAGGAGGAAAAAGATTAAACACCTTAGCAAATGAATTAAGAATCTTTTGAGAGTATGTAAGAATACTTAATACAGATACTCTCTAACTTTGTATGTAAACAGTAAATTGTATAGGTAGTACTCAATTCCTTATCTTCATTTTGATATATTACAATTGCACGCTACAAAACTACTTTTTTGTACCAGATGTGATTCCCTTTTCCTCTTTAAATGAAATTCCTCCCCAACTGCTGCCTATATATGAAATGAAAACAGAAGATGCATTCTGAGAGCACACCTAATGGGAATTTGGTCTACAAGGCAGAACAAAATCTAGTCTGCACAAAACGTCTGAAATTTATACAGTGTGACAACGGTTCCTCAGCATCACTTCATTCTACAAATTTCCTCCTACTGGGATGCATTACTTACCACAGCAGATAAAGCTCTACACACACACAGCTGGTGAGGTGAGTTGGAAGGAAAGGAATATAATATTATTAGATCTTTATCTAAATAAAGACATCAGTTATATTTGCTCCAGTGGTAGCACAAATTTACCCAGATGTAAAGAACATTAAAAGTTTAATAGTGTTTGCATTTCTCAATCAAATCTTCTAAAAAACACCAGTACTCAGGAGTGAATGGGCTTACAGAAAATGCTTGAAACAGATCACTTCTTTCCAAAGAAAAATTAGCATATGACAATTTATATCCTAAGACTTCAAGATTTTTAACAGACAATCTAACCTGTCAAATGCCATTTAATAGCAACCATCAGCAGAGGTGATCTCAGTTGTAGTGTGGCTACAAGAATTCCAGCCCCACACACTAGCTATGTGATGATGCAGGCACTCAGAAGCTAAAGGGACTGTTTGAAACAGGCTTTGATTTAAGTTCAGAAATGCATCTCTTTGTAGTTCAGCATGGAGCAAATGTCTGTGATATCCAGCTTCACCACTGGGGAATTACAAATCCAACTAAGCATATTTCCTAGCAGACTTTCTGCTTTTCTATTTTTCCCAGGAAACGCTTTTTCAGAATTAAATCAAAACAACTGTTTTTCCCTCTGTAGGTGTCTCTGTTCCTCCAATTAACCTCCAAAGGGAATCTCAGCTTTATTCTGAAACCAAACAAGGATGGAATAGAAAGCACAAAGGTATAAAGCCTCTGTCTTGCAGCTCCCTATGAGAAAGAATCAAGTAGGATAGGAGTACTGGAAAACCTGAACACATTTCAGCATTTACAACTTCTAGTTTATCTTTCTGGCTAGAGTATTCAAATAATGAACCACATTGATTCAAAAAATTACTATATTTCTATTTAGAAACAGCTTTCTTTCCTTTGCAAATTCTACACAGAATCACACAGAATCATAGAATTGACTGGGTTGTAAAAGACTTCAGAGATCATAAAGTCAAATATCTCAGTGTTTGGTATTTTTAGACATGGAAACATGCATATTTATGCAGGCTTTAACCATGCTAAAAATAGGTCACATGAGGGCTTCATAAAGGAAAAAGATGCACAGAAGCCACAGAGAATGTGAAAAAGTGCAATAAATTGGCCTCTTGGTTTGCAGCTCACTTGCTAGATGATCAGAATCTCAGTGTTAGAACAACCAGAAAATAATAGCAAGCCAGCAATAGCAAATCAGTAATAGTCTCCAAACACCTTGACACTGCTATAACTGCAGTGGTAGCAACTCTTAACAGCTCCGCAATTGCTGTCATTACATCCAAATAATACCATGTCAGAAGTAACATGATATAGAGTTAATATGTGGTCCCTGACAAGGCACCAGCAAACATAATCAAGCACAAAGTCAGACATTGAGCTTCATTTTCTCACTCTGCTCCCACTCCTACAAAGGCTTAACCGAATACAAGCGAAGTGTCTTGTTGAAATCAGTGGATATTCCTAATGGATAAAACAAAGCATTTAAAAAATTCTTTGCAACCCTAAACTTTTATCAGCTTTTTATATTTCTACAGCATGCTAAATGATTGCCAAGTAACACTGTTTTACTATGTGAGCAAATTTCTTATTTCTGCCATAGGTATAGAGATTCTCAACAATATAAGGAAATAATTTTCCAGATCCTCGTGCTGGAATTGTTGTCTTTGGCATCATTTTGTCCATGCACTTACATGAACTGAAATCAGGTTTGTTCTGCCGCCTTCCTTCCCCAGCACCCCAGGCTTCTCTGTTTGTCACAAGCCAGGTTCCCTTTTTGGCTTTGTGCACCAACTTTCAGGTGCAGATCCTGCAGCCCTGAATGCAAACAGCTGGCAAACATCATGGCGTTTCATATTAGGAATTTCTTTTTAATCTGAGGGTGACCAAACCATGGACAAGTGGCTCAGTGAAACTGCAGAATTTCCATCCGTAGAGGTACTCCAAATGCAACTGGATGAAACTCTGAGCAACTTGCTCTAAGCTGGCCCTGCTCTGGGGACAGACCAGATGACTTTTAGAGGACTCTTCCAACCTATACAGTTCTGTATCTGGGATCTAGCCCATACACACTACAGTAGCTTTCAAGGCTTTTTGCTCACGGGAGTCCTGCACTTCCTCTGGCACCACTCACTCCAGACATGGAAAAATCCTGAGGTGGAACAACTCTGGTTGTGCACACCCTTACTACTAAGACAGGATGCCCTCGTTTAGTGGATGCCCACCCACAGCTGGGGCTGTTGCTGGGCAGCAGCACACCTGTGCCACAGACACCTTGCTGAGGCTTCTCCCTCCACCCGCCGGCGCTGCGGGCCTTCGCACCTCGAGCTGCTGCCTGGACCGACCGCTTCCCCAACACGGGCCGGCCGGTCTCCGCCCCAACGCACCAAACCGCCGCTAACGGCGACTCCAACGGCCCCTCGTGCCCAGTGGCCCCCCGCCGCGAGCCAGCACCGCCGCGAGCCAGCACCGCCACGCCCGCAGGTGGCGCGCGCTCGGCGGGGTGGCTCCCTGCCGCTCGGGGGCGGGAGCTTCCTGTGCCGCTGGAGCCGCTCCTTCCGGGTTAGCGGCGCGCGCAGCCCACGTGGGCCCCGGCACGGAGCGGCCAGGTGGGTGTTGGGGTCCGGGTCCGGGGGTCCCGTCACCGGCTGCCGCTGCCCCTCTTCTCGCCCGGCTTGTCCGGGCCCGGCGCATCCCCACGTGTGCGCGCCCCCGAGGGGCATCTGGCAGCCGGGCCTGCAGCGGGGGTCGGGGAGGACGCCGTGTGTCCGTGCCGCTGCTGTAGCCGCCGGGTGGCTGCGGTTCTCTGCCGTTAGGTTTCTTCGGAGGCGCCTTTCCTCGGCACGCCAAGCCATGACGTCCCTGGCGGAGCAGCTGAAGCGGCTGGCGCTTCCCCAGACCGACCCCAGCCTCCTGCAGCGCAGCGAAGCGGCGTCGCTGCTGTTCAGCTGCCGGGAAGCCGCGGCTATCGACAGGGACACGTTCTTTGCCATCGGTGAGTCCGGCTGCCCAGGTGCCCGTGGCTTTACAAGCCGTGTGTCTATCCAGAAACAGCTGGGAAAAGATAAACGGGACAGGCAAGCCCACATACAAAAAAGGTCTTAAGCAGGGGTAGTTTTAGGACTGTAGGAGCAGTTACATTTATACAGTCCTAAAATTACATTTGGCCCTTCGAAGGCAACCGTGAGGCTGATGTGGCCCCTGATGAAAATGAGTTTGACACCCCTGGTCTAAAGGATAATTCAAGAAACTATAGGCTAGTCAGCATCACTCCAGTCTGTGGGAAAATCACAGAGAAGGCCCTTTAGGAGCACATTTCTCGTGAGGTAATGGGAAAGACCCGGGGGTGGTCAAGGGCTGGAGAATTTACTCTCTAAGGGTAGACTGGTGGGAAGAACGTGTTTGGTCTCATTCAGTCTGCAGAAGAAAAGGGTTTGAGGGGTCTAATACCAGCCTGTTTGTACCTGTGAGGATGCTTCAGGATGGATCAGGCTCTCCAGAGTGAATGAGTGGCTGGAGGACATGAAACAATGGACGTAAGTTGAAAAACTAGAGGTTGAGATTGGATGTAAGGAAAAGCTTTTTCACCATGGAGACAGTCAAGCAGTTGAACAGGTTGTCTGGGGAGGATTGTGCTATCGATCCATTTTAAAACCCCAACCAGATTATGGCCTGAGCATGCTGGTCTGATCTCAGGGCTAACTCGGCTTTGAGCAGGGCCTTGGACTCAAAATCTCCCAAGGTCCGTTCCAACCTAAACTCTGTGGCTTCCTGAAAACATGCTGACACCCTGCTCTTTGATAGCATTATGGCCACAAATAATTTAAAGTAGCAAAAACCATTGCTGTGTTTGCACGCTTCAAATCTTGTGCTTATCTCTTTCCATTTTTGTATAGACCTTTACCCAGGTATGTGATAGTTCTTGAGTAAGAAAGCTGTTTTATAAAACCACAAATGTTGACAACATATATTGATTTTAAGTAACAAGTTTGTAGATATATATGCCTGTGATACAACTGAGTATTTTTAATTACTTAAATAGTTACTATAAAACTCCTGCAAATAATAACTTATTTTTTTCCATATTTCACCCAGCCACCTGGTTTCTTTATTTCAGAAGAAATGTTTGGCTTTGTGCTTTATTTACAGGCATGTGTAAAAGAAATCATTCCAACAGTTTTCCAGTCGTGTACATGGCACATTGTATTTTGATTTGTTCAATGAGTTACTTTTACTTGCTTCATCCATATAAAATCATAGAATAATTTTTGCTGGAAGGGACCTCTGGAGCTCATTTGGAACTAGCCCAACTGAGGACAGGGGTAGTTAGCTCAGGTTGCTCAGACCTGTATTTGGCTGAGTTTGAGGATGCAGGTTGCATGATCTCTGATCCAGTACTAGGCCTCTGATCCCATGTTTGAACACCTTAGTGTTTAAAAAAAAAATCAAGCCATACATTGACTTGGGATTTTGTGTGTTCTGGCTTGCATCTGTTGCCTCCAACCCTTACATTGTGCACCTCTGAGAAGGGCCTGTCTCCATCTTTTTGATAATCTATATTGTATCTCATTAAGTATTTGCAGACAGCAGGAAGATTTCCTTTTGACTGTCTCTTCTCCAGGCTGAACAAACCCAGTTCCTCTTTTTCCTTGTATGTTATTGTCCAGTCCCCTGACCATCCTCTCAGTATTCCCCTGCTGGACTTGCACCCATATGTCAATGTTTTTATTTTACTGATGAGCTCAAAATTATACAGTGCTCCAGATGCAGTCTCACAAGTGGAGGGGGCAGTTTCCCTCCCTCAGCCTGTTGGCTGCACTCTCACTAACACAGTCCAGGATGCTGCTGCCTTGCATTGCTGTAAGAGTGCTCTGCTGGTACTCATTAATGTTCTTATTCTTTGTCAGTTAAGAAATGTGTTATGTGTGGCAAAAGTTTTGGTCTTAGACGTGCTGACTATTTGGTTTGATTTGCTTGGTGAGGATGACATGTGCCTGTATAGAAAGGAAGCTGGATATGCCAGTGAGAAGGTAGGTGGAGAGGACCAGGGAGATAAAACGTTTGCGCTTAAAGCAATCTTCTGTCTTTTACCACAGGATGCACTGGCTTAGAAGAGCTGATGGCGATTGATCCTTCATTTGAAGTGTTCCAGTCCAGTTTGTTTAGTTCCACATCCAAAGGCCTGGAACGCAGTGTTCAGTCTAAAGCAGTAAATCAGCAGCTGGATGAGAATATTTCATTGTTCCTGATTCACCTGTCCCCTTATTTTATGCTTAAACCAGCCCAGAAGTGCCTTGAGTGGCTGATTCACAGGTAATCCACTGTCCTACATATCAATAGAAAAGCCTACTAGAAATGCCAGATTTTTTTCCCTGTGAGAAAAAAAAAATTGAATAATTTTACTTTGGTTTTCTGAAAATACAGGTTAAAATCTTAAAAATATCCATTTGGGCTTAGTCTTTACGAGGCCATATGTTCTTTGCCAATTAGATTTTCATATTTTGATAAATTTCTGTGAAAATTTTGATCTGTCGTGCTAGTCTGTATAAAAGCAATTATTTCCTTGCCTGTCTTTCACCAAATTTGCCCAGCTCTAGCTATCTTACAGAAGACCTAGAGAGGCATTTATTTAATACGCTTTTAGAAATGGGCTGTGTAAAATAGCTAATTCTCAATATTAACTGTGAACCATGAATGGCATGCCCTTATGAGCTAACTGTTCTTATTTCAAGGTTACGTAGGAAGGTGTGAAGGAAAAACAAACCACGTATTTGGTGAACTGATGTATTTATTTATGTAAATTAACTGATCCAGATACGTCAAGTGTAATATTTCATGTCACAGAAGAGTGAGAGATTTTGTTGATACAACCCTTGAATCACTTTTTTTTTTAATGTGTGTATTATACTGGCATTCATATTAGATTGTTGTAATGTCAGGCTTAATATTGAAATCTATGCAGAAGACACTAAGATAATCTTCAGTCCTTTAGGGACCTAAAACTATTGAGAATGAGGAGGAAAATTGCTAGCACTCTTTCTTTCCTGTAGCCCATACAGGCTAGTGGCTACCTTGGGATTCTGGACTGTAGGCAGACCACGTGTCTGAGTCAGTCTGACAGTCATCTCTTCTTGCTTAAAAGCAAGTAAGCTGGGTGTTGTGAGAAGAACATGACTGTGTCTTTATTTTGGACTTGCAGATAATTTTTAACTGTATATATATGTTTTTTCCTTAGATTTCACATCCATCTCTACAATCAAGATAGTTTGATTGGTTGTGTTCTGCCATATCATGAGACTAAACTCTTTGTGAGAGTTATTCAGCTGTTAGATATAAAAAGCCCAACTCACAAATGGCATTGGATGGATCCAATAAGGGTAAAGTATTTAACAGATGCAAGTTGGGAGAAACATGAGGGACTGTATTAATAATATCTTGACTCTTACTAAGTTTGATTATAGTCCACCTGTTCATGTGGTTAGTTGTAGGACTGTACTGAAAGATATAATTGCAGGGATGAATCCTGAATGCCCACATGTTGCCCCTGCTATTTTTCCTTAAATATAAAGTTAATTATAAAAAGTTTTGATTGTAATTACTCTTTGTTTTGGCAAAGATGAAGTATGCTTTTAAAATGCAAGTGTTTGCTACTGCTGGGAAGATAAGTCAATTACTGAAATATATGTTTATTTGAATGTAGATCATATGTAATGTTCTTAATTGTCTGTCTTAATGTAGATGCAAAAAATTCCAAAGAGATGTGTGCATTTCCATTACTTATTTCAATTCAAATGGTGTTAACTTATCGGTGGGATTAATTTAGAGATTATACTGATTTTTACTTCAGGTACTTCACTTTAACCTTGAGTATTCTAATTTTACTTTTTTCATCATGTAAAGAAACCTGGAGTTCCACTGGCAAGAGGTACTGTCATTACACACTGCTACAAAGACCTGAATTTCATGGATTTCATCTGCAGGCTGGTGGCAAAATCTGTGAAGGTTGTTCATTTGTTTTAAAACATTACTTGTTTGTTGTCACTTGGTTTTCCCTATCTCTGTATTTTTATAGTATTATGCTATTTACTAATATTTTGAATTATATATCAAATTGTAAAAGGATTAATTTATTAGTAAATAATATGAAAATGTATTTTCTTATTATTTGTATAGATGACAGTATCAGAAATTCTTACAATGAAGTGACTGAGAACCAACAAGCCACTACAAGACAATTTGGCAATACTTTATTACTAAAAGATACTATATTTCTTTAAAGTACTTCATTGTCATAATTTATTTATAAAATCATTCCACTGTTAGTTTGTAACTGCTTTGAATTTGGGTGTCTCTTTTGGGGGTTGTCATGGGTGTTTTAAATGTACGTCTTCAAATATTAATGGGAACTTCAAATTGAGAATGTTAGAAGGTGAACAGATTTATTTGGGTTTTTTTCAGTTAATGTCAAATAAAGAGCTAGTTTTATAGTCTCAGAAGGGTAAGATGTACAACAGTTCCAATTATTTGGAGAACTAGAATGCATGCACTATCAAATGAAACAAAGCACACTCAATAACAGGGTTTGTTCACAGGTGTGGTAGGGGCTGTTAAACAGATACCAGTCGGCTCCTTGGCTGTCCAGTTCTCAGTCTTGAGCATTACACCAAAATCACAAATGATTTAGGTTACTTTATTGTGGTTAACTACAGTAGCTGAGGAATAGCACCTATTTCCTTCTGCCTTGTCTGCAAGGGGGAGCAGTAACTTCTGGTGAGGGTTACTGCTGGGAGGAGTTGATGACTTCAGTTGAGCCTGCGGGAGCTGGTAGAGTTCACGTGCTGGAGTTTTGATGTGTTGCTGGTGTAGGGGGAAGCCAGATGTGTGTTTCTGCTTCTCCTGATGCCCGAACAACTAATATTTCTGTGGTACAGGTCTTTTCAGAGTATCCTGGCAACTCAGCTCAACTGAGAGTTCTCCTTGTGTTTTATGCCTCCACCATTGTATCAGCCCTTGGAGCTGCAGAGAAGATAACAAACTCTATAGTCTCTATGCTACTGCCTTACATCCAAAAGGTACATGAAGCTTTGTTTTCCTTCCTATGTGATGAAGTGTACTGTGTCATGCCAACATGCTTTCCGCAGAAAATATTTAAGAGGAACATCCTATGTGACATGTATCGTGTCACTCTTAACGTGCTTAGAAACATGGGGCAGGTGAAAGTCCACGACTAGTAACACTTTCTCACGCCTCAGATGAGGGTTGTAAGAACTGTTTCCTGTGTAGCGTGTGGAATAGAGCTGTGAGAAGTGGGTACACAGTTTGAATGAACCTGTTTGCCTTAGAGACTTATCATGCTAAACAGTGAGGAAATGGAGTCAGGGTGGACAGCCTGCTTTAATATCCTCTTTCCACCAGGTTTGTTGCTCTGTCAGCAGAGCAACAGTTAATGAATGTGTCTTCTGCACAACAGCTTTTTCTTCTTGGAAGTTGAATTTATAGTTGCCTTAAAAGTTAACATATGGAGAAGAAGGTAGTGTGATTCCATGGATGTCAGAATGAAAATGGTATTTATGTTAATGTACTTTTTTTTTCATTTCTGTGTGTTTTAAAAATCCACCTTTATCTCTTTTTATAGGGCTTGAAATCCTCTATACAGGATTACAGAGCTGCAACATACATGATAATCTCCCAGATGACAGTGAAAGTGACAGTGGAGACTTCATTGGTGCATTCCTTGATGTTACAGATAAGCAAGACATTATCTAAAGTGCCCTCATTAGTCAGGGAAGGGGTGGCGTGCTTGAACCTACTTCTACAAACGCAGAAAGGAGACAACCTTGGGAAAAAGTAAGTTTTCATGAATTGAAGTTTACCACTTCTTAAGAGCTCAGACTGCACTTTTATAATTTTTTTTTTTTATCCTTCTATTAAAGAAACACTTTCCTAACAGAAATTTTGGTAGTTGACATTTCAAAGGGCTCAGAAGTTTCTTTGGTGTACTTTGAAAATTTTTATGCTCACTATAGCTAAGGAGTCTCAGTGGTGCAAGTCTGTCATCTTTTGGTCCCTGTTCTGCTGCTTCCCTCAGTAGAGGATTACTGTCAATATCCAAAACTGAGCCCTTACAGTAAGAGCTTTTCTTGAAAGTGGAAATCCTGGAAGAGAAGTCAGCATAGTAATGGTAGTGCAAATTTGAGGTTATTTGAAGAGGTGGAAGGAAAGAAGTTCTGTCCCTGCAGTGGAAGGGCTTTGAGTTCATGTAGTTTAACACTTGAAGTGTAAGTGCTTCTATACCACCACTTCTTTGGTCCCACAAGTCAGGTGTTCTTCCAGAAGTACAAGTGGTACTTCCTTCTCATCGATCTGTCTGCCCTGCCCTGGTACAGTTTGCTGGTAGTGATGATGTGCAGTTGAACATGGTGATGGAACTCTTGCATGCTACAGGGTGTTGCTTGCTGGCAGAGGGGTTAGTGTGAGTATTTCAATAGAGTAAATCTTTGCTGGGATAAGTACAGTGATTATTTTCCAAATACCTCAACACAGCATAGAAGAGGAAAACGGCTTAAAAGCTAAGGTGTGGGAACTAGGGAGAAGCATGCTTGATGCGCTATGCAGCATCCAGATGAGAGAAACTCCTTGTTAGCAGGAAGGAAAATTGCTTCTCCTCTCTTAGAAGACCTCCTGTCATTGAGCTATGATTTCTCCTCCCTTCCTTTTGCTGCTGCTGGGTGATAGATATGCTCTTTGCAATGTCAGGATAGCTCTTCATGCAATCCATACAACTGTTTTTACTTCTACTACCAACTTGACAAAAACCTATGTATGTTCACTGTGCTCAACCTGACTGGCAGTATTGTGTTTTCTTCTTGGCTGTTCAATGTGCCAATAAACCTCTGGCAATAAGAAAGTGAAACCCTTTAAATCTTTTCAGCATTTGTTTACAATGAGGCTGTTACCTGATGCTGCAAATTGAATCTTTAGGAAGTCTGCATGGTTTGAAAGGGTTGGTAACCCAGATGAGTGTGCATACTTGATTTTTTAATTTCCCTGTTTGATTGTGCAGGCCATTTAATTATCTATGCAAAACCCCAGAACTGGTAACACTTTTGCAAGACCTTTCATCAGGCTACGATATCTCTCCTCTTCTGCGTTACCTCTTGCCTCATCTTGTTTGCACTGTCGTGAAAAGTGATACGGGTAAGTTAGCATACATTTTTACAGTTTTGTTGAGTCTTATGGACACATGGCTGTGGTTAACATTGTAGCTGTGTAATTTTAGTTGCTTCTGCCTTTACAACTGTGCCAATACATGTGAAGACCTGATTGTGCTTTTGTGTATGTGTTGCTGATTGTTTTTCCAGATCCTACAGAGGAGACTATTTTAGGCATTGTTATATCTATATTGCTTTGATTTAGATATTGATTTGCAGTATTTCAGCAGTAACTTAATTTTGACGTATGAAATTCCTGACTGACAATATATCTGAGATGCATTGTAGTACTACAAAAGAATTTTTAGGTAGATCATACGTAGTCCATATGTAGTTTGACATCCATGGTTACCTGGTGAATTAAACTTGCCTGGGAACAGCCCAGGACAGTGAGGCTGACTGGCCACGCACTAGTAGCTGGTGTCTGCACTAGTAAGTCTGTCTGCACTGTGGACTCGTAACTGCCAAATCGTGGTTAGGAAAGCTCTTTTGTTGAAAAGGGCCAGATTAATGCCAGGGAATGCTGTAGGGAGTAGCTGGCACAGGTAATGGTAGCAGGAGGTCTGGAATGTTCCAAAGCATACTTAAATTTATTGGTAGCAATACAGCCTTTGGCATTTTAATGATGTTGATACAAAGCACTGCTGGCACATGGAGAGTTAGTGCTAGTAATCAATGAACGTTGTGGTCTTCAAGTTGTGTGGTTAGTACAGGATGATGCCTGTACAAACTATTAGCTTTAATCACTGTGAGGGGGTTATTCTCAAACTGTTCTTCATCTTTTATGATCACATGTTGTCCTTAGAGGAACAGGAAGAATCTGAGGAGACAGAGAATCAGATTTACATCAGACATCTTGAAGCTATTCTTCAGAGTATACCACTGGAAAAGGATTTAGATCACCTGTTGGCTTCGTGAGTTAACTTTGATTGTTTTTCTTCTGCAGTACTACAGTAATTTCTGGTTTGATAACAACTAGTTCCTGGCAATGTCATTAGCATTATATGAGCATGGGTTTTGGAGTTCATAAATTAACGCCAAACCTGGATTTTTGAAACTGAAACACTGGCTAATCCAGAAGAGCCGTGCTTTTGGTATTTGTAGGACAGAGTGAAACTTGAAGCCAGGAGCAAATCTGTACTTGCAATAAGTAATGCGTATTAATCCTAAGCTGTTCAGCAGTGTGCTTTATAACACTGATGAAAATTGTACCATCCAAAAAATGGTGACTTTTTCTTTTGTTTGTAATTTTAGTAAATTTCTTGAAGAGTTTATCTCCTGTGGTACAGAGGTTGAATCTAATCCCACCAAAATGGCTGCACTCAATCAAAAGGTGCTTCCTCTTATCAGACTTCTTGAGAGAAAGTAAGTTGCATTTTTTTATGACAGACCCACAATCTGTGGTGTGGCGATGTCAGCTATGATCTTGGCTTCTTGTGTGTAGTAGGCACAATATTCTTGTCCGAGTTTTATTCTACTGATCTATTCTTGTATATTTTGTTGTCATTGTAATACATGGACACAGACCTCCTGGCTTTGTACAGCTGTTTGCTGTGGAGCATGACCTTTTCTGTTCATTATTTATCCTAGTGGGCTGCATATTGTTCATCCATGTTAACACATAATGGTTGATTGCCTTTGTTACTTAAAATAGCTGGTTCCAATGAGCGCGTGCGCATTCGTCCTCCTTGTATTTCCCTGTATTTGTCTAGTAAATAGGTGTTCTTGTGTAATGCTCTGTGGAAAACATTGGGGCTTTCGTCTGTTGGCAGGTATCCTAAAGCCTTAGATTCTGTATTGGAAAAGCATCTGGAAGATTGCATAGATGAGGCTGGCCAAAATCTTTTTCACCAATTTATTTCTCTCTCATTAAGCTGTGGCAAATACAAGGTAGGTAGAAGCTCAGTTTGTGATCCTAGGTCTTGTTATCCTGTCAGAAAGCTGATGTTTTGGCAAAGTTCTGCTCTTTCTTCCTCTTTTTAAGTGAAACCTCTACCAATTCCACCAAAAAACCCCACACCTTACTTAAATGTGATTTGGGGGAGGCTTGATCAAAATTATGGTAAAACCAAAAGCTATCAGTTCTCTAAAGTTCATGTTTTTTATGAGCATTCGTAAGCGTGAGCTTTTTTTCGTGGTTAAAATTTACATATTTCTACCTGCCTCAATTGCTATCAACATTTTTTCTTCTTTGGGAACATGACCCCTACATACATTGTACTGGTTGATAATAACAACATGGTGGTGCCCAGCAAGGCCTCATCTTACTTAAAGATTTTGTCAGTGTCAAAGGTGTCTGTTTTGGGAAAGGTGACAAACAACTTGATTGCAGTTGAGAGAAGGTGGCTCAGTCCTTTTTGTTGCACTGATTTTCTGAATGTTTGCAGTCAGTAACATGGAAGAATAGAGTGACTACAGATTTCCACCTGTGCCATTTCGGACGAGCATTTGAAACTCAGCCTAACATAGCATAACCATTAGCGCAACAGACCTGTCCAAGGAATTTATTATTAAGAGATGGTTAGTATTATGACTGTTGTTTGCAATGACTGAACAACTGAAAGCACGTAGGAAAAGATAAGTGGTTGACGTATTTTTGTATTGATTTAACGAAGGCACAGATTCTGTGACTGAAAAACAAGTGGATTGAAATAAAAAACAAAAACAAGGCATGCAGAACACAGGCATATGACTCTCTTCTAGCCTTCAAGGTTCCTGAGATAACTGCACACAGTTGAACTGGCAGAGATGCCTTTTTAACAGTTTCTATCTGTGCTCTGTCACACTGGCACTGTCACTAGAGCTTTCTCAGAATCCTTAGATAAGTGTAGTGCTTTTCTAGGAAAAAAGGTATCTGTGGCTTACTGTACTTTTCAAGCTGTATTCCAAAAACTGTCTGTCAAAGTGAAGACCAAATTCGAAACAGTTACACAACATTGTTGTTCTGTAATTCATGCTTTTTTTGTCTAAATTGTATGGATTTTCTTGGGGTCCAAAAATTTGCTGAAATAATTTATCCCGTTGTCTTTTTATATACTTAAAGTATTTTTAATATGCAGTCATTCACCCTGAAATCTGTGTTTCAGTTTCTGGAAGACTCCGATACCTCCCTTCTGCTTAGTTTGAATCATCCTCAGCCAGCTGTGCGGGTCCTGGCTCTTCAGCATTTGAAAGATGTTATTGAAACATCAAAGGTTTGTGTCCTGAATCTCCCACTTACAGAACTGACTTAACATATATCTTCAAAAAGCTGTTTGTCAGGCATACCAGTTGAAGACGAGTGATACATTAAACTATTCGTATGTCATCCTCACTGTTTTTCCTGGTGATTTCAGTATGCTTCTGTCACCATTTCCCCGTTTTCTGGAGTCTGGATGTAGTTCTTGTTTATTAAGCTGCTTGTAGTATAAGATAAAATCTAAGTTAATGGATACTTCTGTTTTTCTTTCTTTCCTTGTTCAAAGTTAGTCTTCCTGTTATTTGCGGTTTAATTTAGATAATATTACCTCTTTTCTTGTACTAGGATTCAGATATTTCATTAAAAGCCTGTAAATTGTGCTACCAACAAATGATTTTTGTCTGTTGGCTCTTTTTTTATTTTTTTCAGGAAGGCTTTGATCAGTCTTTCATAGAAGAAGCAATTTTTGGTCGGCTCAAGGATGACAACAGAGATGTTGTAATGTCTGCTCTCAGTTCTTTGGAGGTAAGTGTGCATCTTTTGATATGTCAGCTGAGATCTTAACTGGTCTTGAATATGTGTGTGTGGAACATGTTCTTTGTGATTGCCTTTGTTCTTCTCATGTCCTTAGCGTACAGCTTTTGTCATCACAAAATTTAGGAGGCTTCTGTTGTTTACATCCTCACTATTCCCTCCCAAATTTCTGCTTCCTGATCTTTCCCAAAGTCTTTGCAGTTAACCTGAATTTATTTTTTTTAATGTAGCTACTAAAGCATATTTCAGTCTTTGATTATTATGTGAAGTGTCTTTCCTGCTTATTCTGTACATTTTTCTATAAAAATGCAAGTCATATCATCTGCCTTTTGGATGGAAAATGATGCAGTGACAAGTCATTATGTTAGTGAGAAGTGCTCAGTTGATTTTTTCCATATGAGAGTCATTTGATCAGTTGATAGTGGCAAAGTACTAAAGCCCAGCTCAGGTTTATGGCACAGGACTCTGGAATGCATTGTACTGATTGTTTCCAGCTAGAGTAACAGTCTTACTTTATTGCTCCTGCTAGTAGTAGTGGAGAATATTATTAGCAGTAGTGTAATTGGTCTTGTGTGTTCATTCATCCTCAATCACTAAAAAATAGGAATAGAAGCACATGAGTGCTTCTTTAAACTTTAGTGTCTTTTGTTAATGTGTCTTATATTTTTGTCATACTATGTAAAGTAAAAGCAATTCTTATTTAATTATGAAGTGTTTTGCTTATTGTTTACCAAACATTTCTGCATTCAATAAATTCTCAATACTTTAGTGTATCAAGAGGGTTTACTGGGCAGCCTTATAGCTACTGGTTACTCTGATAAAATTTTTATTACCTGATCATCAATAGAAATGCAGTTAGTGACGTTTGATCCATGTTACCACTTGATATAGCACATGGATTTTCTGCTGTGACATGGTAAATTATTTTGTATTTTACTGTATTTGCATTTATTTTTCTTGATTACTTTTCAGATTTTCAGGGAACAAGTCAATCCAGAAGCAGTAGTATCAGGTCTTTTGAACATCTTCCAGAGAGCTGATCTTTCAAAGGATGGAAAGTGGTATGTTTGTGCCTTTTTTCAGTCTGCATTCTATCGGTATACATTAAGTTTTTTAAAAGAATACTTTAAAAATACTTTAAATACTTTAAAAATACTTTCAAAAGTATTAAATACTTTTAATACTTTTAAAAGAATACTTTAAAAACGGTTTTTCCTTCAGATACTTTTTGTCATATGTATGCTGAGTTGCAAGAGCAATGTTCAAATATTTGCATACCGTTTCCCATTAGTTGCTTACGCATTCTCACTGCTATTTGAATTCAGAAAATTGCCATCGAAAATGGAGAAAAAAATCAGAGAAATCTTGCGGGTATGATTGATCAACAGGTTTTCAACATCACTTGTTCTCTTTTAGGTACAAGGTTCTGGAGCGAGCAATACAAATTTTAGTCAAAGAGGAGATTTTGAAAGAGAAAAAAGAACTACTAGATGAAGCAGTAATGCAGTTATTACCTTTTATGGTAATGACTAATGCAAATTCAAAATCTGCAGATTGGAAAATGGCCATTTGTCTGTCAGAATCTGATCTCTGCTCCTTACACCCTTTACTGAAAGGCTGGCCAGAAGGTAAAGCATTAATTGTAACTAATTTAGTAAAAGAAAAATTGTGACAATTTAGGACATCATGCTTATTGAACCAACACACTTATTGAAGGAGACTGCCTGTCACTGACAAGCTGTCATCCTATGAGTGTGAATAGAGTTCTTTATAAAGCTCTTTGGAAAGATGAAGAAATTATCTATGTTTCTGACTGTTTCTAAATATTAAGCCTCCAGTGTTTTAATATGTGATTTGCATACGTAGATTGTCTGGTTATTATTTTTTCCTTGGAATAGCTCTTGAAGAGGCAATTAAATCTAGCAAGTCTGCAGAGTTGATTGGAGTGGCCAACAAGAAAATGATTCTGCTGTTTTCTGAAAACATTACTTCAGGAGACCCTTCCTCACTATTGCAAATGGTATGTGTACCATGTTACTCTAACCTTAGGAGTTTTTACTTTACAGGTTGTCACTGTAGTAGAAAAAATGTGATATGGAAGAACTTTGTATGTGTCCTTGTTAGCATTAGTATGCCATCTTCAAGCTCCTAGGCAAAAATGTATATAACAGATTTCTACGATAACATAAGGAAAAGAAGCAAAGCTATTATCTATTTGGACAAATTACTAGTGCAATTAAATTCCAGGAGTTTTTAGTTTCCTGAAGAAAAATTCTAGGCACTAAAGAAGTATACCTGTGGGTTGTTCATAGGAGCAGATGTTTGTGCATTCTCAGGTTCCAAAGTACCATTATAGCAGGCAGTGATTTGTTATCGATGATAGACGGTAACAAGGATTTAACTGGATATGCAAATGAAACATGGTGTAAAGTCATAGTGAAGTCTCACCATCTTACAGACTTTTTATTGTTGTTTTTCCTCTACTCCCTTTTTTAAGGTTGATGATCTCATACTCGTTGCTGAAGTGGAATCAGACAGCATGAGACAGAAAGTGACTACTCATATAATCGGTTCAGTGCTTGTTCAGTGCTGCTGCAGTACACAGATGAAGGAAAGTTATTTTTCAGTGGCTATCAGAGTCTTCCGTTTCTTGGATAAAAAAATAAAAAATCTCAGAGCTTGTGATCCTGCAGAGGTAAGATGTAAACAGTTTGGAGAGGGCATTTGCTTTGTAATGGAGAATATTTTTTTATTGGAGGTTCAGAAAGCTTGAGAAGGACTGAAAATCACATCTTCATTTCTTTTCAAAGCAAAACCAGACTTGGCAGCTGTACAAGAAGCTGCCATTAAGAATTGCTCTTATATTTTATTACTCCAGTGAATCTGCGTTAAAAAATTAAAGAACTCCAGAGCTCTAGGCTAGTATCTTACCTGCTGATCAGCGTTTCAGTGTTGTGAGCTTGGCACAAAGTTTGGGGTGTTTCTGTCAGCTACCCTGTGGCACCATGTGGTGTCATTGTTTGCCTTAGGAATATCAAGGCGTTTAGTCATTGAGTAAAGGTTTTGCTGACTTGTTCAATAGGAGAAAGAAAGAAATGCAGCTGAGTATGAAAAGAGCTTATGCTAAGAGTGGTTCCGGAGGAGAGCTACAAAAATGGTCAGAGGGCTGAACACTTTTCCTGTTTAGAAAGGCTGAGTTGGGGTTGTTCAGCCTGGGAAGACCTTATTGCGGCCTTTCAGTACTTATAGGGGCTGTAAGAGGCCCATGTAAGCAGGGCTGTGCTTCTGTGTGTGCACCCCCTCACACACACACACACACACAGAGCAATATGTAGTAATTAGTTATTCTGACTCAGATTATTCCTTTAAAGAGTTTTTGTATATACAGATACCTGAAATGTGTGGATTATGTTGCTAGAACAGACCTAGATGAAAGGATGAAACTGAATGTCCACCAAATGCTGTAACTCCTAGTGCCTTTGAAGAGATATTTTACAGAGATTGGTATTTTATTCTTCCGTTACCTCCCTTATGTACTCTGTTAGTTAACGGTAGTAAAAACTGGCCTAGGTTTTAAAACTGCAGGTGCAGGCTTAAATGTAAAATCAGAAATGTAATTGACTTCATAAGGATGCCTCTTTGAGGGTTGAAACTTAAATATTGCTGAATTTTAGTGATAATTCTATGTCTTATATTTGATTAAATTGTTACAGTATACACTAAAATGAATTTTAATTCACAGGAAACTCCCCTAAATTGGTCTGTTGAAACAACAGAGGAAACTTTGGTGCCTGAGGACTTGTTAACTGCATATATAGAAAAGCTCAACAGTGACCAGACAGCTCATGCAGAGGAGTCAGCTTTGTTCCTGTTCTTATTGAAAAACTTCATTAATGGTCTGAAACCTCCTCTGTCCTTTTCAAAAGGTAGGTGTCAAGGTTTTTACTGTCTTTTATATCAATGAAGTGAAGAAGGAAGGTTAACTTTTTTGTCTTCAGAAAACATGCAAATCTTGCTTCGCTGACCTTCTTCATTTGTTGTCACTGAGATCTGTAAAGATTACTTATTTGTGAACATGAAATCAGCCAAATATATGTCTTCTTTTAACTAGAGATGTCCTTTTTCTCATGGTTTCTGAAAGTTTTTATATTGCATCTACTGTGTCGTATTTATAACCTGTATTTTTTTTAGAGAAAGCATGGTGGAATCCCGAATCTCTGGATCAAGACAGCCAAGATTACCTGCACCTCTTATTGGGGCTATTTGACCTCCTTGTCTGTGGAGCTAGTGAGGGAAGCAATGCGGTTCAGTACAGAGCATTGATGAATCTCTTACTGAAGGTAATACTTTTGCATTTGTTGTTCTAAATTATTAGTCATCAACTACATAATCGTAAGGAAAACAGAAAAATGGAGAATGGATCAGGCAACACTGCTTATGGGATGCAAGTACTGTGAGGAGGTGAAATTCTAAGCTTGAGCTGGTTAGTTAACCCTTATTAAATGTAGTAATAGAAAACCAAAGTAAAAAAGCCAATAAGTGGACCAGTTGTGGCAAAGGTAAAAACATAATCCTGATTTGCAGGACAAGGTCAAGAGCTTCAAGTTTGAACTAAAAGTTTTGGTCCTATCTGGGAGCAAAGCAAACAGTTGCTCTGTAAAATGTGTTAGTTTTTAAATACAAAAATTGAAATGAAAACTTTTAGAAGATATTGCATGTTTCCCTAAAACATAGTCTCATGTTTTCTCTTTCACATTAAGTGATAAATTTTTTGAAGACAATGAGGAACTTTGGCAGTCTGAGTTGTAGATGACTTGGAGTCGTAACTGTACGTTCTGAGGAAAAGAGAAGCAAGTTAATTGACACCAAGCCATTGTTACTGGAATTTGATGCTGTTTCATCAAGAACAGCACATGAGAAACACAGAGGTTGGAAAGAATAGCAACATAACTTGTTGCTAATAACAAAACTTGTTTCTGATGTTAATTCTTGGGGTAACTGATAATTAGACAATGTACAAGATCTAGGGAAATGGTACTGACACTGAGAACTTTAGTGGGACTTTTGACTGAGTAAGCTGACCATGTAGCAAGCAAGATACTATTAGGAGACAATAGAACAGCTTCAAAATTAGAAGCTATCGTCATTAAATGTTGCCAGAAATGTTCTAAAGCAAAATTAAGGTAATTGCATGTAGATATGTGAAAAACTGAATTGAATCTTCTTGGAGCAGCTATTCCTATTGTGGAGGGGTAGAAGGCACTCTGCCCTTTGTCTGCGATGGTCAGTGATACATTTATGATTCAGGATTTGTTTATTTTCATCTGTGCTCTATTATTACAAAGCCTATAGAGCCAATCCAGGACAAATTCCAAGAATAAAGTTTAGCATGAATACTCAGCACAGAAAGCTGCACTGTACGAGGAAATTGGAGGCCCACCTCTTTTGAGGCACTATAGACTTATGAAAATCACTTTGTACGACTGATGAGAAAGTCAAAGATTAGAAGGAAATAGAAGTTATTTGCTTTGCTTTATTTTGCATATAGCAATTTTCTTGCGCTGTTGGCATATTTTCATGTGGATGTGGTTTTAGTCTTTTTAGTGTTTTTATAATTGAAAAGAAATCCCTTGCATTTACATAGCTATAGACTATGAGTTATCTGTTAAACTAAACAAGCCAACTGTTAAGCAACATGTGGACTTGTATAGATATGCAAGTACTGTTTACTGGAAGCATCCACTCAATAACTTTTTTCTTCCCAAATGTTTCTGACTCTAGTTCTCTTTCTGGATACTCCTTTGATTGGGTGGTTTATCAGGTGGTGTGAGTAGTAGTTTGCCAAATAAATTAAGGTTATTAAACAAGTGCTTGCTTCTTTTTTTTTTTTTTTTTTTTGGTTAACTTTAAGGTACATCTAAAAGATTCAGAGATTCTCTTCAAATTCCTTTCAATTTTATGGACCTACAGTTATAACCTTTCAAATCACCTGAACTGTGAAGTCAGTGCAATGTTACAGACTCAGGCTCTATATATTGGCTATGCACTGCTTGAATCACAGACATATCAAAAAAAGAAAGAGCTGCTATCACCCTCATCTCCAGGTAAAGCAAAATAGTACCTATCTTTCATCTTAAGACTTAGTCATAGTATTTTTAAATTTTGTGCAATTTTATTATATTTTATACCATGAAGGGTATCTATAGTTATTTATGTTCAGCTGCAGTAGGCTGAGACAACTCTCTTTCTTGCTCATTACTCGCCTAAGCTTAAAAAATTTCTTTATTAATCTTAGAAGTATTAAAGAAACATTCTCCTATGCTGAAGAAGTCAGTTACAGCACCTTACTTTCTGTGCAGTATAAGGATGTGGCAGTCAGTAGCAGTATATGAGTTCTCTGAGCTTCAACACAAACGTGAGGACTGTGATGAAGAAATTCAGAGGCACGGATCTGTGAGATTCATGTCGGTTTTGTGTAGTCTAGAGATCACTTTTTAATTCCCAAGTCCTCTTCAGGGATGGATACAGTAAAATTCTGACCACTCACTTTATTGTATTGTCTTTTCCTCCTTCCTTCGTTCCTTCTCTTGCTCTTTCTGCAGTGCTGATATCTTTGCTAATTAACTTGGGTAGTCCTGTGAGTGAAGTTCGAAGGGCTGCTCTCAACTGCCTCTGTTCCTTGAGAGGGATAAAGGAGTCTCTGTTGCATCCTATTCTTCAGCATTTGGAGCAAAAGACAGAAGAGATCATATCTGACCCTACATACATAACACAGGTATTTCTGTTACTAAGGCGTACATTAATACAAGTTTTGTCTGCTGCTGTGAGCTCCTGTCTCTTCTAAAAGAAATCAAGTTAGCTGTGCTATAGTAGACTGATATTTTAATATTTTTAAAGGACTATAAAAACATTGAAGTGATGTATCATATACAGAGAATTGAGAATATCAGTCAAATAAGAGGCATTAACCTGTGGTTTATTTTTAGATGAAGAATTCTGTTTTTATCTAGATCGCATTATTGTTATGAAAGCATTAAATATTGTCTTAAGGCATTCTTGTTGCAGAGAAATAACTTAATTTTCACTTTGCTAATGAAATAGATTATGGAAACACTATTTGAGGAGCTTGAGACACAACCAAAACAGAAATCCCATAAGAAAAAGTTATTGGAAGCTTTGGAAAGTATAATTGATTGTGTACAGAATCCTATTTTCCCATCATATATTGCAAGAAACTTAATGAAAATTCTTCATAAAGTCCACGGTGAGGTAAGTGCCACCTTTCCAGTTGTTTTATGGGTTCTGCGCTAGATTGAAATGCCGAAGTCAAATTTCATTTAGTAATAATGCTGTTAAATAACTTCATAATGTATTAGACTATTAGGCATTAAGCTGACACCTCTAATAATATGGAGTAATGCTGCAAAGTATGGTTTAATGAAACAAAATACTTGCATGCTCTATCCAGGAATGTAACGGCTGTGGTATTTTGCACTTGTGTTCTTAAGGAAACTCCCTTGATGCTACTGAAAAACACTGTTTCAGAAGATTGTTCCAGAAGAAATGTATTACCTTGGTTAGATATCAGTGAATATAGAGCTTTCTGTACACAATTGTAATGTATTAGGTAGTGGTATCAATTGTATTTGTATGTATTAACTTCCTCTTACCTAGTACATTCAGAATTCTCAAAGTGCTAGAAATACAGGAGTTCATTGTTCAAAAAATGAATGATATTATGAATTTTTATGCTTTGTTCAGTTGTATCTCTTGAAAAGTTTGTGAACCTCATAGAAGATGAGCGTTCTTGCCACACATTTGGGTTTAGTAGGAGACAGCGGTCATAAATCGGTGAAAAAAATTGCCCTGTTTCTGTACTTTAAAAATATGAACTACCACTCTGCAAGGGAGAATAGCAAAGTAGCAGATGAACATGTACTCATGGTAATCTCACAGTAAGTCTTGTATTTTTCCTCTTGAATAGCTGTTACATAAAATAGTGTATGCAGTGTGTTGGCAGAGAGCGGATGTTGCAGTAAAATGAAGCTGTACTATTTTCTTAAAATGACAGTGAATAAAAACTTCTGTTGTCCTCTGTTTGCAGATGATTCTTTCTCGCCTCTTGCCTGCACTCGACCGGTTGCTGGAGAAGGTCTTTAAGAAACCTGAGGCAATGTTGAAAGATGAAGTTGTGCTCCTGCATCTCATCCTTGGAAAGTTTAATGAATATTCAGCAGCCCTCTTGTGCAAGAATCAGCAGAGTCTGGATTTATTTATCAAAAGTCTGCATGCTGCCAATAAAATCTATGAAGAAATCCCACCTTTTCAGATCACAGCACTTGGGCAGGTATGGCTTTATGAAAGACTTTATGCTTAAAACAAATAGCAGTATTTAGGATTGGATTTACAAGGACTCTGTCGGAGAGTCCATAGCTTTTGACTTGCCTTTCTTTTAGTACCAGCTTTCAAGGTCTCCACAGTGTCTTTGAAACAGGCTGCAAAAGTTTCTCTCTTAAATTTACAAGGAGAAATTGCTGCTTACTTCATTTTTGCATTTTGACAAGTACAGCATAGGAATATCGTTGTATTTGCGTGCAGATGAATGCCTGCAGATACTACTGTTCCACTGTCCTTCAGATTTTGTCAATCAGGCAGAAGCTTTACTTCATTTTTCTTCTGAGGAAAAATTGTCAAGAAAACACAGTAAGTGAGAAATAGCCTCATTTGAAAGAGGCTACAAATTCAGGCCTTCTATTAGCCATATATTAGCCTATACTTACCAAAGGCTGGCAACAGCAAGTTTGTTCCCCCCACCAGGCAAGCTGTGTGAAAAATTACAGGGCTTAGTATGTCTGGTGGATATATTTCACAAGTATGTGCTTTGCATCAAAGGATTCCTGGATATATACAAATACATAGTAAATATGCGAATTTTTACAATATTTGTTCATGCTGTCACGTATGTGTGATTGGGTGTGTCATACATAATCTAAAATACCTAAGTTCCATAACTTGTGATTTTGTTACCCTCTTACAATAAATCTCTCTGCATCCTTTTTTTCTTTTTCCTTTTTGTAGATTACTAAACCATTCTTTGCAGCTTTGTCAGATGGGATGGTGCAACAGAAGCTTTTAAAAGTACTGTTTGACTTACTGTTAAATTGTAAGAACCCGCTCTGTGCCCAGACAATTAGCAGTGTCTTTAAAGGGGTAAGTGGCAAACTCCGGAACACAGAAGTATGTTCAAACTTGATGTGATGGTTCTATGGTTCTACATTAAGTAACAGTCGCTGTTTATGTAATTCATAGCATGAAAGGCATCAGAAACTATTTGTCACATTATATAATTGTGTTAATGGCATGAGAAGTTTGTGAAATGAGCAATTTTAGAAGGTATTGCTTTAAAAGCCATGCATCAGTCATTTACTATACTATATAAATGAATTCAGCAGAAGTCACTTCTTTCAGCTGCACTGATTTTCATTTTCTGGGTAAAAACTGCTTTTGTACTGTTACTAGGAAACTTGTCCCAAAATTCATTCATTGTAACTTTCATATAGCAATTTATTATGTTACATGGATTTGTAATCACTCCTTCATTTTATTTAATATGAGAACTACAAGTAGGACAGGCATTCAGAGACTGGTGATATGACTTGAAAATGTGGAATATATACCCATATGTGCATGAAGGGGGTGTGGTTAAAAAAAAAGGAGGGGGCATAGATGGGTGGTATGACACGTCATTGATTGATACTTGCATCATTATGCTTTGTTTCAGATTTCAGTGTGTGCTGAGCAGATCGTCACAGAACTGGAGCCTCCTGAGAAAACCAAAAGTCTGGCCACTGTTCAGCAAACTAGAAGGCAGAAAATGCAGCAACAGAGGTAAAATAACTAGAAGTCAAAAAATATTATCTGTACAGTTTGGAAATGCCACTTGTTTTACTACATATCATAGTTTCTATTGAAAGCATAAGCTTCCTTTCCCCTGCGCACTAAAATAACTCTGAGCTACTTTTGGTAGGAGGAAACCAACCAGTGTTGCTGTTTGAGAACCAATGGAAGCATAATTAAAATTTTTTTAAAAAAAATCCATTCCCAGTACTTTTAATGTTGGCATTTGCTTTTGTAGAATCTGCCTTGACGCAGCTGAGTAAGATCCATTTTTGTAGGTATTAAACTTGGTTGGTAATAAAGATGTATGGACAAATTATATATGCCTAAGATGAGCCTAAAGATGCTCGTCAAAATGTTCTGTTGACTGAAAGATGGTATTTTCTTTCAGTTAAAATGTTAGTAATTGATTTGTAGATCTCTTCATCTTGTTTCTTCTCTCCATTCTCTTAAGGAAAGAGCTATTTTGTCTGCTGTACTTATACTCTCTTTAAGCATCAACTCTCAGACGCTGTTGAAACAGGATATTGAGTTGGTTTTCTTTGTTTGACATAGTTGTTCTTATATTCTCATTTTCCTTCACTTGACCTTTTTTAACAATCATCACTCATCTGTAAACAGTGTCTGTCAGAGTTATAAGCACAAACTCTTGCACATACACCCATCACCTGCATAGTCAGTGGCTGGACAACAGGTAGTTGTGAAGATGCAGGTTTCCAAAATGGCAAGCAGAGCAGCATTTGGACAGTTATTTGGTAATAGGTTTGAGTTTTTTTCCACAGAAGTCTGCTGCATTTTGTAGAATTTTGTACACACAGAAGACAAACTATACTTGTTTTGTAAAGTTTGGTCTGGATTTTCTGTCGATGGTTTAAAATGTGTTATTGCTTCAATCAGAAGCCCACACATTGCCACCTCTCCCAGGAGGAGCCATAAAGGATGTTACTATATGAAAGAAAGTTTGTTTGTTTTTTTTTTACTTATGTGTGTGTTTGTTTGTTCCCTGAAATACTGTACTATTCTCTTTGCAGATGTATATCTTGACTGTTTGTCTTACCTTTTCAGAAAGCCTCAAGATGCAGAAGTGGCACCAGAAACAAGCCACTTCAGCTGGCAGAGGGTTATGCTTATTCTGGAATTACTGCAGCATAAGAAGAAGCTTAGACGCCCGCAGGCGTTGGTACCTGCGCTTTTTAACCTGCTGAGCCGGTAATTGTGCTTCCATAACACAGGGGTCCTTGAGCTTTCTCTTCTGCAGCAGACACTGTAAAGCATTAATATATGAGCTACTTTCTCTCTGCTTTGTTGCCATGTTTTGTAGCTTGCTTTTTCACTTCTTTTAGGTAAATCAGATGAAGGGAATTGGAAGAGGTTTTTTTCCCTTATAAATGATGTCATGGGCTTTTTAAGATGGTTACCTGATGCATAGCTTCTTATGTGCTAAAACTGGCACAATTGACAGGACTTGTGTCTTTTGCAGAGCTGTCATAATAATACCCTAAGCTTTAAAATTCCTCCCAAAACATTGTGGAGCAGCCGTCATCCAGTGCAGACTAAGTAAACTATTGCTTTTCCTGCCAGCCCTATCTCCAGACACTTAGGAAAGTTTATGTATAGATCAGATATTTATCTTTTTTTCTTACAACTTGCCTTTCCATAGACTGGCAGTCCTATTTCAGGTAATCCTCTTATACTCCTGACAGTGCTTTGATAAATGTCTTTTATTAGGCCAGCTGATGTATTTGAAAACCAAAAAGAACAGACACTTATTGGCAAATGCTCTTTAGAAGACTCAATGTAGATATTCCATGGAATGAAGATTGCAGTTTCTTATTTGTATCTAAATATGCAGTTTGGTCACTTATTTTTCAGTCTCCTTTTATAATGCCGATTTTTTTTTTCCCCTGAATGTGTAGGTGTCTGGAACCTATGGCATCAGAAGAGGAAAATATGGAATATACAAAGCAGCTAATCCTCAGCTGCCTGCTGAATATCTGTCAGAAATTGTCTTCAGGTGGTAGTAAAATCCCAGCAGGTAAAAATTGCCAGACCTGTTTCTCAGAACTTCTCCAGTACAGCATTAAAACAATGGCCTCTAACGTTTTCCTTCTCTGAGTCTATGCTGTATTGTTGAAGCAGAATAGGCTCCTTTACAGGGTATACAGATTTGCTTTCTTAATCATTTTTTGTATACCCTTAGGTATAGTCTGCAAATTGAAACTAGCACTTGAGTGTTCTGTTTTTATTCTTACATCGTTGGCCATTGAAGTGTTAATGAGTGAATATTTTTTACTTGCAGATATCATTGACAAAGAAAAATTCAACGTGGAATTGATAGTTCAGTGCATCAGGATATCTAAAATGCCCCAGACACACCACCATGCACTGCTTCTCCTTGGCGCTGTTGCTGTCATGTTTCCTGTAAGTAGTACATGGCCTTTATGTGTCGGCTCTTTCCTTCAGACTCCAAATACTGGGAAAAGGGAAGAACATACAGAGCTGTTCTATGGGGAGAAACTTTCTGAAAGGCACAAGATGAAATTTACAGCTTCCCTGCTCTTTTAGGGCTTTCTATTCCGTTTTACTTGAAAACAAACCTCTGCCTCAGTGCTTTGGCCACTAGTAATTTGTGACTCTCAGTGAAGCCCATTAGAAATGCAAGAAGCTTTCTGACAACAGCCCTGCCTCACCTGGCTGTGGTCAAAGTTCTGGTGCACTCTTTCTTCTTTCCCCTGCTTTTTTATATACAAGAGAGAAAACATCTAGTCTCATAGCACATGGATTCTTACAAGTTTCTATCTTATACAACACTGAGAAATGTAGTTGCAATTGATGATAAAACCAAGTTTCTCTGATTTTAATTGAGAAACAGGTTGTTTCTTCTATGGATGGAAGCGGGACCGTACAATCACTCTTCTAAGTAAGATTTGCTTTGCTTTGAAACTGTAAAAGCAGCAAAATATATCTAGATGTATCAAACTCAGTTTGCAGCTTTATTTTTACTTTCTCCACATATCTGGAAATAGGACGTTTTCTCAAAAGGCAAAACTGGAAAGCTTTGACAAACTTGTGGAGGGTTTGGCCTTTTTATCATTGGGGTTATTTTTCTTTGTCACCATCTTACTGCCATCACTTGCTATAGGACCGAGCTTTTATTCTACACTAATATTGGCTCTTACAAGATTTTCAGGGTCAGAATACAAGGAAATACTTTGTGTGAGTCTCCTTTCTGTTAAATCTAAAACACTCCTTCAGTAAAACTGAATGAAAAATGTATCCATAACTTCTCATTCTAAGTTCTGGCAAAATCTAGGAAACTAGTTCTTGAGCTAGGTAAGACATCTAAACCAACTCTCTTAAAATCAGTTACAGTGATTACGATCTCAGAAAAAAAAAAAGCCAAAAAGTAAAATGAGCATGATTGCTTTCTATTGTATAACTGTAGATACTGCAGATGTTTTACAAATATAAGAAGTTTGGGTGGGAAAGATACTGAAAATCACTGGAATCTGTGTGCCACGGTCATATTTGTGCTTCTGCAAATCTCCCTGTAGCCGACTTGACTTGTCATTCTACCATGGCACTAAGTTGAAGAGTAACAGAATAAGCTCTCGATTCCTACTCTTTAATTACTTGCTTAGAAGTATATCTTGGTTTCTGTAACAGTCAGATAGTAAGTAGCTTAAAGGGACGCTATACATCTAAAATTAGTTAGTGGAGATTTTGGAAGATACTAGTGATTCCCATTTTCTTTTATAGGAATCCGGAGGTATTTGTGGAAAGGAGAAATGCCTTAAGGTATAATATGTAGAGCAACACAGTTCAAAAAGCAAACTAATCTCATCTATCTTCTTTTCCAGGATAAAGTTCTCCACAACATTATGCCCATCTTTACATTCATGGGAGCAAATGTCTTGCGTCTGGATGATACTTACACATTCCAAGTAATTAATAAGACAGTGCAGATGGTTATTCCTGCTCTTATACAGGTAAATTTATCTACTTAATGAAAAGGAATCGGAAAAAAGTGAACAATAATATTATTAATTAAGCAGAGCAAATGGTTTAGAGTAGCACTGGTAGAATGAGTTGTAGCCTGTTCTAAGGTTATTTTTAGATAGATATTAAATTATATGTAAGAACTCTATTAACAGACTACTCTTCATCTGACAACTCTGAGTTCATCACACTACTAGTTCTTTTTAATTGTATGAGCTCCTGCACTTTATAAACGGTTTAGCCAAAACAATACATAACTGTACCTGAGGATAACCTGAAACATACTTTAACTATTTCATCATAAAAACAGCAGGGAAGTTCAGTAGAGGAACCAGTGGAAATAAGGTTATTGATCCTATAATAATATGTCATGGTCATATCAATAGAAGTCATGGTCTGAAGGAAGTGTAAAGGTCAAATATTTGACAAATGCTTTTATTTTTCTGGCTGGTGTTTGTGGGGGGTTTCTTGTTTTTGTCTGGGCATCTTAGGTAAACAATTGTAAACCAAACTGAAAATGCATCATTGTTTTTCAAAAGGGACATTTTTTCTTCAGTCAGATTTCACTTGCATGTGACAAATCTTTATTCTAGAGTCATTCATAGATTTAAACATTAAAAATGCCATATAAATTTATTATGTAAAAATGAATTGGAAAGAAAAAATTGTTCTTCTAACAATGGGCTGAGCGTTTCCTGGTGTATTTTTTAATGATGGGTATACACATTTTGTATCCTCTTGCAGATCTCTGTTAGAGAAATCAAGTTGCCGTCTCTTTTTTTTTTTTTTATAGTTTATTTTTTAATCTATGAACTTTCATAGCAGCCATTACAAGTTTCTATGACAATTATTGGCACAAATAATTGTTACATGTGGGGAGAGTCTAATGTAGCCTACTTGTATTGGTTTTGCTAGGCCTTTGAATCCAAGACCCTAATTATCAGGCTTATAGGCAAAGTTTTCAGGAAGGACGTGGCATTGCTTTCCCTTGTTTCAGTTGATGCCAAGTAACTTTTATGTTTTCCTTTTTAAAAATTAGTTTTATTTGAAGCATCTTCCTTAAACACTGAAAAGGAAGAGTGTGATTGAAAATTGTTTATTTCAGAGCACTCATATTTTCCTTTTGGTAATGCTGTTATGAGGCACATAGTATTTACAAGGAATACCTAGTCCCTGTCTGCGATCGCCTGTTTGAGCTGCTGTGCGTCTTTGTCCGTAGGCTGAGGACAGTGATTTGTCGGAGTCGTCGGGAAGCGTGGAGGAGGTGGTGATAAAGATCATCCGCGTGTTTGTGGATGCGTTGCCCCACGTGCCGGAGCACCGGCGCCTGCCCATCCTGACGCAGCTGATCACCACGGTGGGAGGAGACAAGTTCCTCTGGGTTCTGCTGGTGCTGCTGTTCGAGCAGTATGTGACCAAAACCGTGACTGCGACATCAAGCACAGACAAGGTGGGAAGATAAGCGGGGTCGATGTTTTCCTCAAGAGAGTGATCTCCTCCTTTCTTTCATGGTGCCTTTAAGAAGGTGCAAGATAAGCCTCGTGGTTGTGATAAAATAAGCGGTGAGCTCTGACCTGACGGTGATGTCTACTATGATTTGTATTGCAGATACAAAAGCGTTTTGTCCCAGGGCCTGAACAATAAATCAGATCATACTGTACAGCAATCCTTGACAGAAGATCTGATAATCTAATCTAAACTTTGTGTTTCAATATTTTTAAAATTGTTTTATTTATTTATTATACTCCAAAAACACAAACTGTTTGTGAAATGTGATACTGATCTTTCTGTACAGACCAAGATAAATCATATTATGTTTTTGTGTAGGCAGGCCTTCGGGTTAGGTGAAAACATTGTTTATGGGGAAAGCTAAAAGAATTATTAAAGGAACATTGATGAGAAGATACAGTCTTTGCTGTAACAACTTGATCTCTTTCTGTGCCCTCTGGAACTATGTTCTCTTCAAGAAGTTGCTGCTATTACTCTTGATGTTAATCCTGGCAGTATCTAGCCCACAATGGGAGTTTTAGAAACTCCCTGAGGAGCTTTTGAGCCTTTTTATCATTATTAGTTATATTTTTTTTAATTCTTGAAATATTTTATTTTCTTTCTAATCCATAAACAGGATGCTGTTCTGGAAGCAGACACTGAATTTTGGATTTCCATCTGTTGTGAATTTAATGTACGTTCTCAGTTCCAGAGCATGATGAAAATAATCCAGTACTTGACAGAGCTGCCAGAGAACAAAGAAGGTAACCACAAAGCAGAGCCAGCAAACACATGTAAACCTTCTTATTACTCCTCTAGACAGAAGACTAAGTCATACAGAATTACTCTAATAACAACTTATTTTTTAAAAAATAATTTCTTTCATAAAATGGCTAAGATACCTGATTACTTTTTTTTTCATCCTTTTAATTATAGATTAATTTGAGCACTTAGAATCAAAGGGTAGTCCTCAATTAAAAGGTACAGTACATCATTTAGTTAAAATAAAAAGCTGTTATTCATAGCAAACAAGATCACAGGGCCCACCAGCCATTTTGGGGTTTTTTTTTAAGGTTTCATTTCTTTCTACTCCAATATAGTGGAGCAATAATGAAACAATGTATTAATACTTTTCCAGTCTGTTATTTCAAAGAGCATTGGGGAAGGTGGGTGAGGGTTGTTGTTTGCTTCTGTTTAAGGAAGGACTTGGCATATTTGTTGTTTGAATACATGTTCTCAGCCAGGAAAGATCAGGTAATGGCACTGAAAGTAGTTTTCCCAAATCTGTCACACACAGAAGTCTCTTATGTTTGTAGCCAGTGTGCCACAGCTTTCGCCCCAAGGAAAAAGAAGGTTCTTCCTGTAAAAATGATCAGATGGAATGGTAGTGAAATGGTACTGCTTCTTTTGAGGCTGTTGAAATGAAAAAATTATCTCTCGTGGTATTTCAGAGGATCTTTTTTGAAACTTTGACATGATTTTGGATACCACAGAATGGCTATCCTGGATAGGCACCTGACTGTAATTTTGTATCTGTAATCAGAAATCAAATGTCTTTTTTCTGTTGGCTGCAAATTTGTTTTGTCAGTGTTTTCAACAGATGATTCTGGGCCAAAAATGTCAAGAACACGCAAGGCAAAGCTAAAAAATCAGGATGGGCAGCTCTTCAATGTGGAGTCGCATTCAGACAAACAACTTCGGCATTTCAAATTCTTGTCAGTCTCTTTCATGTCACAACTTTTATCCTCTCAGAGTTTTGTGAAAAAGGTAATAAAGGCAGATTGCTTTTAAACTGATCACATTAAGTAATTGTGCCATACTTTAATAGACGAAGTTTAATTTGCTTTTCAGTATGGCTTTATGTTCAAAGGGGATTAAAGAATACTCTCTCCACTGTGTCTTGCTGACGCTTCTGTTGACACAGTTTCGAAACTTCTCAGTAATGTTAATTATTTTTTAATAAAGCCTTTCCACATAGACTCAAGTTTGATGAACAAGTAACAAAGTGAAATTCTGGTCCCTGTGGGAACCCACTGGGATTTTGGGATATAATATTTTGGGATATAATATTTTGGGATATAATCTCCACAGTTTTTGGAGTCTGGGATTTCATGTGTGGTCTGTGTAAGTGCAAGTTTAGGGTGGGTTTCATACTATTAGCTCTAGAAAGACAAAATAAATGGTACAAATCTTGGGCTGTAACTCTAGCTGGAAGTAGTTCTCAGTGTTTCAAATGAACATCATACACCAGCATGAAATGTATTTGCTACTGTGACTCTATTACCCAAGATGCTCATATTTTCTTGTAGAACGATGGCTTAAGTGCAAATGTGGGGAATTCCTAATTACCATGTTAGTGGAGATTTCATTCAGAACAAACTAATTTGCATATACTGGGATAACTTAATGTGGGGATGTAATTTTCACACCTATTGTTTTCATTCTTTCTTTTTAAACCAGATAGTTGAATGTGAAGAAACAGAAGAGCTGCAGAAGTTAGAACAGAGGTATGTATGCTTTACATCTGCTCCGCTCCTCCTATTGATCGCTTTTACTGCAACCTGGGAATATTTTCTAAACGTAGTAGTATTAGAACTTTTTTTTTTCCCCTAAGGACACTTATAACATTGTTGGCAACAACAAGCAATATACGAGTTACTTGGGTTTTGTTGGTTTTTGTTGTTGTTTTTTAATACGAGGTGGAGTTCTTTATTTCTGAAAAATTACCCAGTATTCACTGTTCTCTATTTGTGATAGTAGTCACTTACATACTTGGCCATAACTATTATGCTGTTGATGATGGAGTCTCTAAAAGAATTCCAGGTTTTTAGCAAAACATATCACTTCATTCGTAGGAAAAAAAAAATACCATTATTTACAGGTATTCCTATGTTGGTGTAAGAAAATTACCAGTAATCACAGATCACAATCGTAGTCGTTGGGCTATAATAGCCAGTGATGCAGAATTGAGGGTTTCTTTTGCAGAGGCTTAACTTTTATGTTTGTTCTAAGTGAAAAAGGGTGTAGGATTTATTCTAAATGCTGTATACCTTAAATGTTCATTTTTAAACATCTATTTGTTCCCAGCTATTTTTTTGTTTTGAAGGAGAGTTCTTAAGTAGAACTACTGTTGCATGTAGATGCTTATCTGGGGGTACCAGGTAGAGTTGCCTAATATGTATATGATTTTCCGTAATGCCATAGCTTTTTGTTAACATGTAAATGTGATCTGGTAGTCTCTCCATTTGGTGTTGCATTTTCCTTTATTGTTGCTGGTTTGTGAAATTTTGTGCTTTCCAGTAATAAAGTCAACTTCTTTAATGTCCTTCTTAGTTACTAAAAGATGCTTCCTTTCCATCTAGGCTATTAGAAGAAGTTCTTCACTATATAAACACCGTGGCGTCTTCAGTGGAAGGAAATGTGGACAAGCCAACAGCCAAATTTTGGAGGGTTCTGCTTAACAAGTCCTATGATATGCTGGATAAAGTATGTCTCGTTAGCCCTCATGTTAGCAGTGGGACATTTCCAGTTTTGCTTGTTAATGTGATTATAACCTTTGTAAGGATTTCTTGTTGGATTGGTACTAACCTTTATTGGAGGGTCTGCAACCTGGTGCATCATTGTTTAAATTTATCTAACAAATTTGATAACTACAGCTAACAGATTAGACAGAACAACCAGAAAAAAAACAAATCAGGAATGTTTATTTCCTCTAGTTAGTATTCTGCTGGCTGGAAGCAGTCGTTTCACTTTCTGTCTGGTGGAGAAGAATGGCTTTTGGCAGCCTTTCTCACTCATAAAATTATTTAACTAAGACTAATGGAACTTTAGTAAACTTGTACGTGGAATTTAAGTGGATAAAATCCTCATTCTATTCTTTCTAATCTTTTTTTCTGATCAGATGTGTATTTGTAGAATTCGACTGGCTTTCTCATTGCACGCTGTTGAGCAGACATGTTTTCACGGCTTGGATTTTTTCTTTTATTTTTCACCGTGAAGCATATTCCAGTTTTCATGATGTACATGCACAGGGCACTACCAGGACTGTTTTAGGGTAAGGAAGGATGGCTCACCAATGTAGACAAAAGGAATAGCTGAGGAAAGCTCAGAGGTAGTGGATATTGGCTGGTTAGCAGCCAGTGAACGTACTTCCAGTACTGTAACTAGAACCTGCTTTGTTCCTTTGCTTACCTCAGGTACAGTATTGCTGGCCTGTCCTCTCTTCTGTGATCCTGAAACCCATGTTGAGAAGTTGAAGACAAGTTTGTGTGTTGCATTTGGAGGCTACTATGTCACAGTGCAGGGAAGACCATTTATGGTATTGTTTTGTTTGCGTTTCCTTGTAGGTCAATGCCTTATTGCCAACAGAAACGTTCATCCCTGTAATTAGGGGACTAATGACAAATCAGCTCCCATCGGTGAGACGTAAGGCAATGGATCTTTTAAACAATAAAGTGCAGCAGCGCACCAAGTGGCAGAAGAGCCAGGTGAGGCAAAGTGCTTAAACTTGGTTCCTTTAGCAGAAGTACTGGAGAGAGTCTGAAGCAGAAGTAGTTTGCTGTATGTAAAGACGTCAGGTACCAGTGCCAGTCTGGCAGGCAGCTCTTGAGCAGTGAGATGTAGGCTGCCTGCCCATAGTTACCTTGCAGGTTCTGAGTTTCTAATTGTATGTCTAATATGTGTGTTCTCTTGTCCTCTTAGATCCTGCAGCTTTTAGAGCTCATTCCTGAGCTCATTGCTATTGTGCAGTGTAAAAGAAAGGAGGAAGAGGAGGAGCAAGCCATCAACAGGCAGACAGCTTTGTTCAGCCTCAAGCTGCTCTGCAAAGGTTTTGGCACAGAAAATCCATTGCTGTTTGTACCTGTTCTGAAAACTGCCATTGATCTAATTTCTTCAGAGAAGGAGGAAAAGAATGTGATGGGAAGTGCTCTGCTGTGTATAGCTGAGGTCACCTGCACACTGAAAGCCCAAGCAATACCTCAGCTTCCAAGGTATTGTTTGGTTCTTTTGAACAGACCCAACTGCAGCAGCAATTAGTTGTACTAAAATGATGACTGAAGGAATGCTGCTGAAGGCCAAGTGGCAGTCTGCCCATGCGTGTGTTTTGTGTCGATAAGAATAAGGGTATTTGTAGTGCTCTTGAAGGTGCTTCTTGGTTGTAGAACTAAGAAGCTAGTGGGGAAATTGTAGGAGTTTTATAATCAGTAGAGTTCCTTACAGAGAGGCAGTCTTCAAGACAGCCCATACTCTGTATGGGCAGATTGCATTTGAAAACAGGAGGACCAGTACAGTTGGAAACCTTGCATGTTACATTATTTTATTCTCCCTGTTCATGAAGAATTCAAGCATATAACTTGTTGCTTTATAGGCTGTTTTATCTCATTACAAATATAAATTCCTTATTGTCATTAAACTAAAGGTGGGGCTCTGAGCAACCTGATCTAGTGAAAGATGTCCCTGCTTATGGCACAGGGGGTTGCACTTGATGATTTTTAAAGATATCCCTTGTGACCCAAACCAGTCTGTGATTCTAAACCTAGTATCCTTCCTTAGCTTCAAACAAATGAACCACAGCAGAAGAGCCCAGAATCCTGAATTTTCTCAGATATGTTACAATTCATGTGAAAATTGTCCCTGCAGGCTTAACAGATAGATCTTATGTGAAATCTTATGTGGAAATGTGCCTCCAAATTTTCAGTGGTTTCACCTTCCTGTATTTATGGTTGTTTTTTCACAGGCTGATGCCAGCACTGTTGAAGACTTTAAAAAATAAGAAGGAGCTGGTCTCCAATGAGATTTACTTGTTGAGCGCGATCACTGCTCTGCTGAAGGTTGCAGAAACGTTACCGCACTTCCTTAGTCCTTATCTTTTGGATTGCTTGCTGCAGGTGAGCCATCTGACTCCTACAGATACATCAAGGGAGGCAGGATCTGCCCAGTTACTAGAAGCAGCTACAGAAATTGTCTTTCTCTCTCAAACTGAAGGAGAAGTGTCTGGCAACTATGTGGAAGGTCATAATGTATTATTCTTCTGTTCATCTTTATTTGCAGATAGCTAAGATACAGAATGTGTCTCCTGCTCCTCCCTCTGGTAGGCTGTAGTTTGCCTCTTTGGAAAGAGAGATGAATCCTGAAGGATTGTTCTGTAATATCCATGGTCTGCTAAAATGTGTAACTAACAGCTCTAGCAGGGTAATTCTGACCCTCTGCTGCTGACATGCATATTTTTCCAGTGTTTGTCTTTCTGAAGAAAGTGAAGCTCTGCACACATTCATCCTAATGTAAGGTGTTCCAAGTGGTGCAAACAGCAAAACTGCCATCTAACCCTTGCAACAGACAACTACTGCAAAAGATGTTCCTGAGTTGTTTTAAGTATGCCTAACTTTTTTTTGGATTTCCTGATAGGTTGTCCGCTTGGAAAAGATTGTGGTCAAGTTTGGTCCTTCTTCCCACATAAGTTTACGTGTAACATCATTGAAAACTATCCTAGCTACAAGACTTGCTCCTCGAATACTCTTGCCTGCACTTACAAAGTGTTACAGTGAAGTGGCAAATACCCGGAAGGTAAGGATCTTTTTCCTTCTTGTAATTAAAAAGGAAAGAAAGACAGAAAGAGAAAAAGAGAGAAAGAAAAAGAAACAAGCAGTGTGAAATGCAGTTCCTCTGTCCCCTCCCAAGCTCTGGTCCACCACGAGCCCATTTGCTGGGGCAGCAGGGTGAGAAACAAAGTCTTAACTCTGTGCAAACACTGTTCAGTAATACCTGAAAGACCGGTGTGTTACCACTGTTGTTTTGGTCACAAATCTAAAACACAGCAGTGTATGAACTACTATGAAGAAAACTCCATCCCAGCCAAACCCAGCACAGTCTTCATAAATCTCTGTTTTCTCTTTCTACTGCAATGGTGGTTCAGGAAAGTTAGACCTGGGAGAAATGTGCCAGTTTAATGTATTTAGCATGTTAGATGACAAATGCTGGAGAGATCATCCCATTCATAAAGGCCTTGATTTATCTGCTAGGAACTTGAGTCATCATTTTCATCTAGGCTTTGCTCCTGTCTCACAGGTATAAACCTTTCAGACTTAATCTCCAGGAATGGAGAGGGGAGACCAAGCTGTTTTCAGGAATCCTGCTAACTTAAACTCCCAAGAAGTACAGGAAGTAGTTTGTTTATTTTATTGACAGTATTTTAATGAGTAAATGTGTGAAATGTGAAAATCCAATTTCCTTGTTATGCTTCTGTCAGTATCACAGTTGCCTTCACATTGCTTTGCTTTTGTTTTGGCAGAACTGCCTGGGTCCCCTTATGAACATTTTGAAGGAGCACATTGTTGGTATGGAGAGGGAGCACCTGATCTCCCATCAGTCTGAGCTGACGGCATTTTTCATGAAAGCCCTGGACTTCCGAGCAGAGCATGCGCAGGTGCCTTTTTTAGGGGGATGAACAGAGGCAGCTCAACATCTACATGTTAATTCTGTTTGCTTTTGAAAAAATATTAGTAGTTTCCATTGCATATGTGCTCTGAAATTCTGTGTGTCGAATATTCTGATGTGGAATTGTTTGTATGGTAGAAAACATTGTGGTTAGGGATTTAGTCTGAAACAGACAAGATTAAAATGTGCTTTGAAAGCTAAAATTCTTACATTTCTGACTTGGAGTTATGTTTTCTATTTCGCTAGGATGATTTGGAGGAAGTCGGTAAAACAGAGGCTTACGTTATTGATTGTCTAATAAGTATGGTTATGAAACTTTCTGAGGCTTCTTTCAGACCCCTCTTCTTCAAGGTAGGAAGTTTAAATAAAATTAATTTGCATCACCTTATTGGTATTTTCCAGTGCACAGACACAGGAAAGAGCTAATCTGCCTTTCACTTTCAGCTCTTTGATTGGTCCAAAACAGAGTCTACCCTAAAAGACAGACTGCTGACATTCCACCGAATAGCAGATTGCATTGCAGACAAGCTCAAGGGGCTCTTCACCCTGTTTGCTGGTCATTTAGTGAAGCCATTTGCAGAGACGCTGAACCAGGTCAACGTTGCTAAAACTGGTAAGTTTTCAGTTACTAGCCGCAGAGAGGCATTGTCAGGCTGACTCTAGTTGCTGAAAGAGGTTAATTATAACTGCAGAAAGTTTAATTTTGTAGGATTTACTTCACAGCACCTCTCATTTCTCTCTTCTTTCTCTCATAAATAAGACATCTTTCTTATTCTGATGGAAGTAAAAGTAATTTCTCATCCATTGGCTTTGAGCTGTCAGTACAAAGTTGAGACCACATGAAAATTTTCAGTGTCAGGCCCAGTGAGTTCCCTGAGAAGGAAATTGTATGGAAAGAGGGTGATTTGTTTCCATTTGTCTTTTTTGGTGTTTTGTTTGTTGGTTGTTTTTTTTTTTTTTACCCCTCTGTCATTCATTGACTTCTCTTATGTGCTACCTGGTATATTCAGACTCCTCTGATTTCTTGGCAAAAAATAAAAAATAGGTATTACTTTTTGTATGGGAAGCTGTTTGCCCATCCCATTTGTAGTGATCTGAAAAACTTCTCCTTACCCGCAGGTCTGGCCAAGCACTTTTTCTATAGCCTGTGGCTGTTCTGTTTTATCCCCAGCTGCTTGTGAACAGCAGTGGCAGACCTGCTAGGGCATTAGCTAAGGGCCAGCTAACATACTGCATCTACTGTCTTGTTCCAAGGGATGAGTATGTAATTGCTATGTAGCACATCCTTTAGCTATATGCATGAAGTAACAATGTTTCTCTCTTGTGGGGAAGTTTTGTATTTTCATTTTTTAATGATTTTTTTTTTTTCTCCTTGATTGATGTGTAGATGAAGCTTTTTTTGATTCTGAGAACAGCACAGAGAAGAGCTGCCTGCTGCTGCAGTTCACCCTGGACTGTCTGCACAAGATCTTCCTGTTTGACACCCAGAATTTCCTCAGCAAGGAAAGAGCAGAAACCTTGATGATGCCTCTGGTTGATCAGGTATTGACAAACACAAAAAAACAATTCATAGCTGATATTTTTTTTAATCCATCTGAAAGATCTTTTTGTAACTATCAGGCCTCTATCCTCTTCCTTAACAAAAAGGGGCTACAGACTTGCCTTTGAGCTGCAGACAGTATTAACTGCTTTGCGTGAGGCTCTCAAGGACTAGATTTTGTCCTCTTTCTAAAAGTGTTCATTCCATAAGGTTCGTGCACGTTGCTGAGCTCTTGCAGACCAGCACACTGCCACTGATGCTCTTTGATGTAACTCTTGAGTACCTGAAAGCCAAAGCTACAAGTGCTTTTGGCTGCGTTTATCTGAGCCTGGACCTGTTTGACAAGCTTTTTACTTCCACAGCTAGAAAATGTGCTGGGAGGAGATGAGAAGTTCCAGGAAAGAGTGACAGCACACCTGATACCCTGCATAGCTCAGTTTTCAGTAGCAACGGCAGATGATTCTCTTTGGAAACCACTGAACTACCAGATCCTGCTGAAAACAAGACACACGTCTCCTAAGGTTGGGAGCTATATCAGAATTTCCACGGGCTTTCTTTGTTGCCTTAGAAAATGGGGACAGTGCTCCAAAAACCACAATTGGATAGCCAGGTCATTGCTAAAATACTAGCCTAAATTAAAATATCAATATTGTACTAGAGAGATGTTTACAACATGCCCTTCTGCATTTACTCCAAGCAGTCAATATTCCACATGTGGATGTCTTCCATGCTGTGTGATTTGGGTTTTTTTAAAGATCTGGTAGCTGTTGGAATAAGAGTTAGCCTGTTTGTGTATGAAGAAAGGGGCACCTTAGAGGGGGAACTGGAAGACAGTTATTTCTCAATCATCAGACCTCTTTATTATGTGGAGTTTTGTCAAGACTCTCTGATCTGACAGGTTATAGATATTTAGGGGGAGTACTTTGGTTTTCGTTGTACTAAGTCTTTCTGATGCAGTGGAACAGAGTAGCATTGAAACAGGAAGTTAAAGACCATTGTATTAAATAACTTCCAGCAACATACCTCCTTCTTGCAACCGATTTTTCCTTTGACATTTTAATCCAGATTTTAAGATTTGAATTAGCTTAAAACTAGTTCCCTTCAGTAGGGAAAGCTAGTTTGCAAACTTATATGGAAGGAAGCAGGAGGGCGGGCAGGGAGAGGAAACAGGGAACTATACTGTAATATTTATTTCCTTACAGAGATTATTGTTTTGGTTTAGGTCCGATTTGCTGCTCTGCTTGCTTTGGTAGAAGTTGCACAAAAACTGAAGGAGAACTACCTGGTGCTGCTACCAGAATCTATTCCATTCTTAGCTGAGCTCATGGAAGGTAATGTTTTAAAATGGCTTCAGTGCAGGCGGACAGCTGGCCTATGAGCAAAAAAGAACAAGGGCTACTTATTTCAAAGATTCAGACAGTATGATCGCTATAATTGCATCAGTCTTATGAATTAGTATATGGCAGCTTAAACTCTGCAGGATGCAAACTGAAATAGATTGTATCCAACACACTTCTAAAGTTCAGTTAAATTACAATAGTTTCCTTAGCCTGTGCACACGTCCCCAGTTGTATGTTTTAGATCACTGTTACAGTTTAAGTAATTCACCCAAGTCCTGAGTCAGCGCCAAAATATTTTTGAATAATTATCTCATACCTGGTATTTTAATTCAGTTCTAGCCTTGATGGCGATAGCTTTGTAATCACTATTCCACTTAATTCCAGCTTTATTTCTTTTTTCTAGATGAATGTGAAGAAGTGGAACAGCAGTGTCAGAAGACAATTCAAAAACTGGAAGTCATTTTGGGAGAACCACTCCAAAGCTACTTCTAGTTTTATCCCCTTTGTTTTCAAATTTTGTCTGAATCATGTTTGTTAGCTTCACACATGCAAGTGCTACAGGCAAACTCTATTCTAATTTTTATCAGAGTTAAGATCTTAACTTTTTAATAAAATCTTTTAAGAATCTGGCTTTATAATTTCTGGATCGTCTGGGGACTTTTCATGTGATTTTTCCTTAACTGCTCTTAACAGTGGGAAACTGGAACAAGCTCTAACCAAATTTTGAGAGCTGGGCGCAAACAGTGTGACAACATGTGAGACTCACTGAATGCCACTGTGCTTGGGGTACGCAGTTACTGTCCCTGTGGAGGGACACTCACACTACAATGTAAGCATGTTATTCACTGGAGTACTCACATGCACTGCAATCCGGAGAAAATGCTTTTCTGTCATTTTGAGGGAAGTAAAAAGTGAACCCACTGAGGATACTGAAAAGGAAGTTACAAGAAGCCAGGATTCATAGAGGAACTAAAGCTGTTTTGTAGTCTTTAAAGACTACTATTTATTAGCTTCTTATTCACCCATGGATCAAGAATTAATTGCTTGCTATGTTAATGAATTTACCAAAAACCTTACCCCCTGTTTTGTACCAGCAGCTGGTTCATTACACTACCAGTAAGGCACTGAGACTCTGTTACGTATGGCTTGCAATACCACCAGTTAGAGGATAATCTTACATCCTGCCAGGCACTGGGAATGGGCCTCTGCTCAGGGTGCAGTGTGCCAAGCAGCTCTCATCTGTGGACAGGTTACCCCATTGCGGTCATTCACGCTCTTACAGGAGTTTCTTAAAAGAAAATTATTAACCATGTCTGCTGTCAAACCAAAAGGATGTTCACCTGAGAACCTCCTGCTGAACTCTTAGCTAAAGGCAAGGACACACAAGTGGTGCAATTGCCGTCACTGAGCGGGAGCTGCCTCCTGGCTCCAATGTCACAGTCAGACAGCGAAGTTTATCCTGCAGCCAAGGGACCTGCCATGTACAGCACAATTCTGTTCTGAGGCCTCCCCAGCACAGCCGAGGGCTGGGCCTGCTCTGCTTCACTGCTCCGTGGATCACCAACCCCTCAATGTGGAAATGGACCTCCAGCCAGGATCACTGCGGCACCTTAGAGAGACTGGTAAGATAATAAATTAAACAAGACCAAGAAGGGATCGTAGCTACCTAGCTACACTTGGAAAAAGCAGAGTTCACAAATGTGTTTATTTATGCTTTTTATACATTAGATTTGGTAATTTATCTTAAACAGTCTTTCAGGGTACATCTTATTCTTGAAATTGCTTCACTCTTAGCAGCTCTTAAGATAGGAAAATCCCTCAGGCATGTATTGACAGCCAGTAGCAACTTATTTTTAAAAGGAGTATAAAAATTAAGACTGACACTTTATGGAAAACTGATTAAATAGGAACAGCTTGTTTCAGATAGTAGCATTTTAACACAAGACTGGAAAAGGACTCATTCTCTCTTTCACTGATGAGTATCCAAGTCTCTTCTCTGCTGAAACCCTGCCTGGAGTTCACACATATTTAAAAAATGAAAACCACAAACATCTACTTCAGTCCCTGAGCAATCTGAACTCATTTGGGTGCCATTTCAAATCAACCTTTCAAAAGTTCACACAATTAGAAGCAGCTACATCATTTTCATTTGTTTCACTTCGGAAAACTAAAAGCCTAGAAATGCTGCTGCATGTTTGATTTAAGCTACTTAAAATCAGGCGATGACATAACCACGAGTGTCAGAGAAGGTACTAGTGCAGCAGCAGGCTAAGAAGTAAGATCTAATTCCTTCTTGCCTTTTGCTAGAACTGATGGCTCAACTGTTTGCCTAATCCAGCCTCAGTAAAAAGGTTACAGGTGCAAATATAAACTAAGAAGCAGAAGAGTATATTTCATAATTCTATTTTAAATGAATTACTGATGTCCCTTTTAGGATGGAGGACCATATCTTCAGATCCTATTTTAGTCTTAATTCTGCTTTGTAATATTGAATGTACGCTATCAAGGAACGCTGAGGAGTAGTTTAACTTATACTGAGTGCAACTGTTAGACACAGTATGATGCAGTGTTTTCATATTGCTAGGTGCATTAATACAGATTTATCTGCGCAGACAACTTAGTTAGCTTGCCAGGATACTGTAAACTAGAGGAGGATTTAATCTCACAGTCAGCTGTTCTGGTACACGCCTAACTCAGAAGGGCAGACGCAGAAGCCTAGATTGATAAAGGCAGGCTCAGCACCTGTTTGTACTTGACAAGGAGGCACTGGCATTAAAAGAGTTTTAATCCTTTTAGTACTGACTGAAAAGAACTACCAGCTCCTCACATCTAACAACTTGACATCTCCTGTGACTTCCACTACATTAATTTTTTCCAGTTGTTTAAAGCGATGCTTGTACTCCAGAGTGTGAACACCATTAACCGCAACTTTGAACTGGTGGGCATCGCAGAAAATAATCAGCTGAAAAGGAAGAAGAGAAACAGTTCTAAGTTTTGAGCTCAGGTTACACAGGGAAAACAACCTGATCTAGCCTAGACTTGGGCAAGCCCTGCTTCTGTTACAAAGAAGGCTTCATACAAAAGAAATATTTTACAAAGTGAAACTTCAACAAAATTAATAGAATCACAGAATAACTCAAGTTGAAATGGACCCATTAGGATCATCAAGTCCAACTCAATTCAAATTCGTTCTGAGCACAGGCTGCATCCTGGCAGCTACTTAAAAACTGTCATTAAAACCAAGTCAACCCAAATCTCTGCTACCTATGGTCCCATTTAATCCTAAGTATTCTCAAGAATGCAGGAATGGCAGTTTTACTTAAATCTTTATTAGTGACATGACATTTAAGCACTGTTTAGGCAGATTTGCCAGTTTGATGCTATGTTTCAGTTAATCTTACCTCAAAATACATGCCTGGACTGAAAGGGAAATTAGCAACTTCCTTTTCTTCTTCTCCCCAGCTGTCATTAAGGTATGAGTTTCTTACAAATATTTTATTTTTCACTCGGGGGTTCAGATGTAACGCAATGTCCTTTGAGTCACTTGGTTTCAGATTTATCGCAAACCTGGAAGATATTTTTTAAAAGTTTACCAAGCATTGATAAGTATACCAAGCATTTATAAGAATTATGTCCGTGAGTCCATGGTATTTATCAAGCCTAGGCCTATACTCAGAACTGCTCTGGAGCCAGGGCTGTGACTGACCTGAAGAACCAACCAGGCAGTTAACATGCAACTGTCTCCTTCACGCAGAAACCTTTGCTGGAGGCAACAAAGGTAGGACATGACCCTGCCAGATCTGCTTCCTCACTCACAGCTTTCTGCTCATGTCTCAGCAGGGAGCTACTGAGCCAAGCGGGCCAAGTGCTGCTCCCCTACAGCACCAGGAAGCAGCATTCTCACAGAAACCTATGGTGCTACTTGCTCCACCATCTCTTTCTCTTAACTCGAGCAGTGGAGAGTGGGGAAGCTTTGTTTTACCTAAAGACATTCTGCTCTTTCTGCCAACAAACCAGTTAGAGGCCCATAAAAAGCTCGAGAATTCTCTCTGTACATTTAAGATCGGGGGGGACACCACGCATACGAAGCGTCACTGTGCAGGTAGCGCAGTTCTGCCCAGGCTGAATGAACACAGACAGGTCCACAACACAGGGCTCCTAAAGGGGAGTTCTGGAGAAGAGTTATCAGATGGAAGAGCTATCCAAATTCAGATGAATGCTTCAACCTAGTGGCATTTGAAGAAGAAATATTCCTCCCCCAGGATTCGCTCCAGCTGTCAGGTTATTTCCCTCCTTTGAGAAGCCTGGAATTGCCTAGTCCAGTATGAAATACAGCAACCGCCACACTTCCAAACTGTGATGTCCTCTTTTTTGCTGAGAAAAAGGAACATCTACAACTGTGTGAACTGAAAGACATTAAATAACTTACTTATAAACTCTATAAAAATCTATACGTTTAAAAGCACAATGAGGAGACAACCTGCAATGCTTTAACCAACACCCAAGACCCTCTTCACACTTGTAAATAGTCCATCCAGCACTTGAAATGTGCTAATAAGCTCTTCAAGCCAAAGAAGGAAAACAAATGCTACTATTCAAGTATTAATTATCCCATCCAATTCAAAGTCCATTCAAATTTGTTGATGAGTTTTCTAGGCCTTGGTTTCCAGTATTAATATAAGCTCTGAGTGCTGTTGAGCTGCAGGGAAGGTCTGTGCTCTGAAGAAGCAGGAGCGCGATGCACACACACAGCGTAAGAAGCATGCTTCTCTTCATTTGCACTAATTACTTTGTTTTTAGGCATGTTTCTGCAGAGCCAAACCCACCCTTCAAGCAAAGGGCATGCCAAAGCACAGACATTTCCGCAGCTCCATTTTGACCACGTTGCGCTCCACTTTTTTTTTTCCCCATCTTTAAATCATGTTGGGAAAATGTCTTCTTTACTACTTTTTGTTCCTAATTTGCTATTAAAACTATAGCTCATACTCCCATACCAGCTTTCATCACTCAGTCGCTGACAATTAAGGACCTTCCTGCTTCTACAGTCCCCAAGGAGGTTGTCCAAGAAATACTGCAACATGCAGCATGTGAGCACACCAGCAACTCATCCAATGCACCTATTTTCCACCTACTTCTGCCCTTACTCTTGGATCTCTTTAGAATAAATGCTGCCATTGTATGATGTGATTCTGGGACTCTGTGATGTGTGTGCTCACACACCTTGCACAATGGAAACCCTGAACAGACATGCAACCTTGTGAATGAAGCAGATTTAGTAGGTAAAAGACACTCAGGTTTTACCTTCACTTTTCACAAGTCCTCTCTAAAGTGCCATCTGCCAGGTTCCTGAGAAAACTACTGTGTAGTTTCAGATGATTCCAGATGAAAAGTTGCAAGTGAGTAAGAACATACTGAAGCAATGGAAAAGCCTACTCATTCTCAAGAGTAGTTCAGTTAAAATAGCAGAAAAAAAAATCAGTAACACTTACATCCTTGGGTTGTTATTCACTTCTCCTTTAACGGCAACTGTGCATCCTGGACGAAGTGCAGTATCAAGTTTCCCAACATAAGGAACTCCCTGGAAGAACACCACCAGTAAATTTTTTTACTGTGACTTACATTTTTCAATATGCAAGCTGAACTTTACTATAGCAGGAAGAAATCTGGCCTATAATTGCAAATCTGCACTTATAGCTAAAGTTATTCCCACCAACATGTCCTGGGATACTAATACTATAGTGAGATAAACTTAGCAGTGTGTTGGGCTTTTCCTTTAGACTACCACCTTGGGCTCAAAATAAACACTATTTACAACTACTTCTGCCACCACTAATGGTGGAAGGAGGGGAAGAAGAGGGGAAAAAAAAAGTAAGCATGAAACTCCCTGCACTAATTTAAATTTGTATCACATCATTATTCAGAGGCAGACATCCCAACCTCTCCTCTCTGAAAGCTTCAGTTATGCTTTAAAGAAGAAGATTCATTCTGGGTGTGTACTCGCACAGTTGCTTAAGTACTAGAAGTAAGGTCACGGAGTATTCTGTCCTCCTGGCACCAGTTCATAATGACAGATAGTGCGAGTATTCTATCTGCATTTGGTTTGGGGTTTTTCTTGTTGGTGGTTTGTTTATGTGGTTGGTTGGTTGTTGTTGTGTTATAAGTTATTCTGATCAGGGAAAAGGAGTGAATGGAGAAGTCCTTCTCCTTTATATTCTGCTGAAGTCCACAACTTGCAAGTGACGATGTTGCATGTTATTTGGTTTTCAAAAGAAGACTGAGGAAGGCAGCCTGTCAAGGACAAGGCAACTAAAATCATGGCACTCGCTGCCACTTCACCTTCTCCACAAATTCTATTTGTATATATTCCTGGCTTCCAACCCCTTTTCAGTTTGAGTGTGGTCCTTACTCCAGTCTGGATACTGTCCACCTGTACAGCTTTTTGCAAGAAGATGAGCACTCACTGTGTCTGTGTGCTGTGCCAGCTGGGTGTGAGTCCCAACCCTCAGGTAGGATGTTTGCATCCAGCCACCTGATGTGTATACAGGGTGAGCGTGGATCTGTCCGCAAGACGAAAATGTAGCCAGACAGGTTCTGAGATATGCACATTAATATAAGGCCATTTGGCATACTATAACTGTAGTATACTTGTGTTTTGCAGGTACTTCCAAAGGTAGAGAAAACTAAATATGCTTATTTGAAAAAAGTCCTTAATGTAATTTGGTCGTTTAAAACTTCAAGTACGTCGCTTCTTATTTCTCTGTTTATGGCTGTGTATGCTGCATTTATCTTTTCGGGTTTCTATATACTTTAACAAATAGCTTCACTTTTACTAGTAGCACAATTACTCTCTACAAAACCTCACTGATGATCAGCTCCCAGAGGATTTTCAATTCCCTTTGTTCTGTGCATATTTTTTCATGAATAACTGAGATGTTTTTATTTTAATTTTTTCTACTCTTCACATTTACCACAAGTGTACACAAGACACTTACAAACTGTGAACCATCTGGCATTTCCCCCTACAAGAGAAAACAAACAATATTAACTATCTAATCAGACAAATGGGAGATTCATTCAACTTCTTACAGACATACGTACATTTTCTGTGTTTATCTTTGTTACTCCTAGAGATGATGGCTGAGAGCCTTGTAAAGACTGCAGAAAGAGAGACATTTGGATGTCACTGCTAACGTCATAGAACTTTAACATAAAGTTGGTTTAGAACTGTATTAACAACCTGTGCTGCTTGGAAGGCTAAGCTGTTAACATGGAAATCTAGGGCTATGGTAAAGACAGCCAAAGCCCTATAAACTAAGGAGAAGAACAAGCCAAATATATATTTCTAAAGACCACCTCGCTACAGTTTGAATCTTCATTTAACAGGCAGAGCACTGTTTAACCCCTTAGCATCTGGGGGTACCCACTGAGCTTTCCTCTCTGGGGTAGGAATACCAGCAGGGCAGGTCCATGCAGGCGTCCTTAAGAGTCCTATGCATCCCTGTTCATATGCCATGGGAGGGGCATATGAGCAGTATGGCCATGCAGAGATACAGTTCCAGCCTAGCCCTGGCAGATTGTATCTTCAGCTGCTTTATTTCAATACAAGCCTCCCTCTTCCTCCTCAGAAGAGTATATTAGAAGCAAAGACAAAAAGGAAAAAATCGCCCTTCTCCATTCCTTTCTTCCCCAAAGGATACAGCATCAGCAACCATAGACTAAAACAATTCTTTTGTTCTGTGCTTGGGACAGAAACCAACCTACAGCACCTGCTTGCCCCCAGGCTCTTCTCAGAGTCAGCCCTCCAAGATCAGGACTCAGACAGCTTTGAAGTAACATTATTCTGGCAACATGCCCAAGACCAAGTGATGAGGCCCACAAAAGTTTGTATATAAGCTTTGCAATGATCAGTGAGTAGATATATATTTAAAGTTCAGACTCAATTTTATTCAGGCCCAAACCTCCACCTTCTATCAACACAGTTATTAGTCTGCTGACCTGAGTTAGACCTGATGTTTAGCAGCAAGAGATCCAAGCTTTGCCCACAATGTAGTGAGGATGGGGCAGAAGAGACCCAGAACATCACACAGGACTAGGTAGGCTGCCTTAGTGCAGGAGAAAAGGGAAAAGATATTCACCTTCTGTATCTCCCCCAAATTTCTCACCTGCCGTTTCTGCTCTAAAAGTCTCGCCCTTCCAGAGAAGAAACACCCCTCCTTCTGCACAGAGGAGAACACATCGTTCAACTCCTCCCTGTTGGTTTACTTTCTCTAGCAGAGCTGGCAGCCGAGAGGAATCACAGTACTTCCTGCACTTTAAATTCGCTGCAGTTTGGTCCAAGAGCAAGTCAAGCCACAACATCTTCGAGAAAGGACACCTCACTCGCCAGAAATAAACATACACTCCTACTTTTTATTGCATTCAAGAATTCAGTCATTTTAGTAGGAAAAACAGGATTATGTGCAAAAGCAGTTCCAGCTGTGGCTGAACTTGGCATTTGGAAGCCCGGCAACAAGTTACAGCTGTAGCTGAACTTGGCACTTATAAACACTGAATACTGACAGTTCATTCTGGAGCTTCTGCAGTATTTGAAAAGTATAATAATAAAAGTATAATATTCCTAGATCTGGTATCCAGTCAATTCTTACACTCTTTGTCCTGTTAACTTTGTAAGCTGCAAACTTTGTCACCCTTTTGCCCCTAACCTCAAGACTAAAATGGGAAGACAAAGATCCTCACATGAGATTCACATGTTGAAATGCAAGGAAAAAAAGTTTTGTTACTGACAATAAACTGTGCAGCTGCTTTTCTTTACTTCCTTTTCACTATAAATCCTACTCTGCAGTTTAGTAAGACAGAAAAGAAGAATCAAACAAGTCAGCTGTCTATATAACTTACATTAGAAACAAAGTCTATGCTTTTGATCTGCACTTTGCCATATATTCCAAGTGTATCTATTCTTTCAAGGCTAATTCTGTGGTTGTAGAGCAGCAAGTGCTTCTTGTTTACAGTCACCTGAAGAGACAGGAAACAAAACAGGAAAATTGTATTAAATATACATTACACCAGCCAGGTATCTTACTGAATGCATATATCTCTGTTTTACACTGGTTTGGTACAGAAGCAGCGAGCGTCCTAGAAATTTCAGAGCAGCTAAGCTCAGCTGCTCCATGATTCAGTCTCTCCATCACTATGAGAGAGATGTGACTACACTAAAATCTGCATTTCACACCTTTTATTTCTATCACCTGATCATTTACCAGTGTGGTACCAATCTAATAGAATCTGTTATAGCAGTTTAGCAGAGCAAGACAGACCTTGTATTTTATCTCCAAGAGGACTGTCCTACGCTAGTCACAAAACAGGCTTATGCTAAGGTCAGCCCTTGGCACATAAGAAGAGAAGGAAGGGTGGAGTAGCCATTAGCCACAGCTGCCAAGTTATTTGCCTACCCATTCAATTTAGAAGGAAGCAATACAAAATTAAAGGCCTGATTTACTTAGCACCTCCCTAAAGAAAAGCTTCTAAACTTTTCTGTACTTAGACTATACCTAGGTAACAGAGAAACCAAAGCTTACAACTATTTATTGTAAATATCATATACAAAATACCTCTGTTTTACTGGCCGGACAACTGGCTGTAGAGAAAGCATTGACCCAGACTCACCTGGAATTTATCCTTTAAAATCATGATTATAATCTCAAATGACTTCCCTTTTTGGAAGGGCATCTCGTAAGTGATCTCCTCCCAGCCCCATTTTTCCTTCTCCAGTGTGTTGCAGACAATGCAGCCAGACCTTCTGAAGCGGGGGTTGAAATGAAACGCCACATCAGCTCGAGGCTTTATACTGCTGCCACACTGTAAATCCACCTGGAACCTAATCACAAAAATAAGACAAACCACATTCAGCTCAGTCTGTCAAGAAATCACCTAGAAGCTCAATACACTTGCAGAGCCTTAGAACAGGCAGATATAATAAGTGTTGCTGGATAAGGAAAACAAACAAACATATATTTGTCCAAGTCCTACACATTTGTGAAAGGTTCTCCCATGATTTATTGCAATGAATTAAAATATTTGTCATATTATGTCATGTAAGCTCCTCACTTAATGCGTTCACTACCTTCCCTCCCATCATCTTCAGTAGAATAAACAAATGAACCTTGGGTAAAATCAGGGAAGAGAATGGCCATAGTGGGCACACACACTGGTTCATGCCTCCTTATCCCAGTTTATGTTAATTCCTTCATGCAACACATTCAGTTGTCAATTCTGTTAGTCTCAGAGAACCTCTTTAGAGAAGCAAACACGTTCTATGACAGGGAAAAAAAAAATGCCAAAGCAGACAAAGCAAAAAGAGAGAAGAGAGGATCAGCAGAAAGCAAAAAATCAGTTCATCCTCCACTTCTCATCATAAAGCTTTCCTTGGCCACTTAAGCCTGTTTTCACACTGACGCCACCACAGGGATTTAGATCAAACCTTTGTGTGCCATCAGAAGTAGGATCCCTGTAAACGTTTTATCCATCATATTCTTGTTCACGTGGTGACACTGCAAAAAGTGACACTGCAGCCACTACCTGTCTGCATCATCAGGAACAGTCCCATGTATCACAATCAGCTGTCCAGGAACAAGGCCACCAAGTATGGTCCCAACATAAGGAATGATCTAGAAGAGGGGAAGAAAAAAAAAACACAACACAAAACCACGTTTCAAATAACATTTTGTGAAGGAGGCAAAAAATCCCACAATAGTTTTAAAAATAATATTCTAATAATTATGTGATGCTCTAGCACACTAAAAGAAACACAACTAGCATTTCATTTAAAAGAAAACAGTAGAAAAGCACTACCCACCACAATGTGAAGGAAAAACCCCACAGATTTTCATCTATGACAAACAAGTTTCTCAGAGAAAATTAAAATTTCCAGCCTCTATTCCTAGCTCTCACACGATGAATGGCAATATTTTATTGCCTCGCTTTTCATAAACTATAAAGAAGATTCACTTCAAATTGCCTAGGGCTGACTTTTATCAGCCCTTTGGTGGTAGCAGAAGGCACCTCACGGACCCTCCTGAGCTCAGACTCCAGCACCTGCCTTTTTGCTTGTTCTTGCTCCATGTTGGAAAACACTCATGGGAAGTGACTATGGCAGAGAACAGTGTCTTCTTAGTAAAAACTACATGACAAACACAACAAAATACCCTGTCCTAATGAGCTGAGAACTGCAAGGTGCACTGAAATAGCCCTGTCCAGGGGTCTTGGGCTTCACGGTACCTACGGTACAGAGCCCAGCTCAAAGCCTGGCCATCTTTGCTTCCTCATTAATAGCTGGAGAAGGTAACACACGTGCATTACACTAAATTGAAACGGCAACACAGTAGGACTTGTTGGGTCATGTGAGGGGACATGTCTGTTAAAATAAAAGCCCCAAACACCCCAGTATGGCTCTCTGACCAAAGCCCCCCCCCCCCCCCCCCCCCGCAAACAGCAGCTGGTACACCCAGAACTTCGGGGCAGGAAGGGCAGCACCTTCACGGAAAACTGTGGGAGTCACAGGAGACCGATATGAAAGCAAAGCTAGAAGTCTGCATCTCATCACCTGTGCTTTAGGTTGAAAAATGAAGTGAATAATAGCAAATATCATACCTGATCTGGTTAACAGACAAAAATTTCTGCCAAGGTTGTGTTTTGTATGTTTTCCCCCAAAATCCCTGATCTATGGAAGAGCATATAAGATTTTACAACCTCTTTAAAATGAAACATCAACTGCAAACAGGAGATCCAGTAATTTTACAACAAAAAATGAACAGACTGGAAACTCTGCTCTCGAATGGAATACTGGACCACAAAAGGACATGTTGAGATTTTTATTTTTTAAATATGTGTATCATCACGCAAAACAGGAAGATATAAAAATGGGATATGTTCACCGACACCTATTCTTGTGAATTTGTGAGGAGAGAAGAGGGAATGACAGCAAAAGTTCTCAAAATCCAGAGCGTTGAGCATTTGTGCCAGTATATAGACATCCTTTTCTGCTCTCTCTCCACTTTCACAGTATCACAGTATATTTGGGATTGGAAGGGACCTCAAAAGATCATCTAGTCCAATCCCCCTGCTGGAGCAGGAACGCCTAAGTGAGATTGCACAGGAACATGTCCAGGCGGGTTCTGAATGTCTCCAGAGAAGACCTCCTTCTCAGCTACCCACACATTGCACAAAACATAATTTGCAGTCATATTCTACATCAGGTAAAACAGACTTAGAGAATTTGCTTCTCAAGCATAAGCTCACAAATGGTCAAGTTGGCTTAAGTTTCATGTGTATTTATTGTCTTGAGCAGGTACAGTAGAGGCAAATCAAAATGTGAGAATAACCGTTAAAAGTGAAACAATAAATAGGCCAAAATCCCTTTGCTTACTGGTAGTAGCTTGGTTCCTTAATATACAAGCTGTACACAAGAGGCTCAATTTTATTCAAATAACAATAATACTAATAAATAAGAAAAAACATATATTGATTATTTTAGTTTTAACACACTGCTTCTGAGGGACAGTAGCTCTGAATAATGCAGTAAAGTAATGAATTACTGGTTCAGTCTCCAAAGATGAACCAGGGAAACATACAGACACGAGCCAGGGATGTCAGGACTTAACTACTCTAGTGGTTCAAAGTTATTTATCCCTGGAAGAGAAGCTGTGGCAAACAGACTTCTTTACAATCAAAAAAATGCATTTATTTAAGAGAAAAGAAGGTTTGCCCATCAACTCTTCAGAACCTCAAACATAGAATCTTCAAGGCCATAAAAGAGCATTTCCTGGGTGCAATATGTCAGACTTAATAAGATTTGGTCATCCCAGAATGTGCCTGTAATTACCTCACGTCTCAAGACATTCTTCTACTAATTTTTCATCATTATGAAGAATAATGCTTGTAACATCACATAATCTACCAGTATCCTGGCTCTCTTCTAGACCTCAAAAATTACTTCTGAAGCCACTTGGTCAATGTCAACTGAGTTTGAGAGGTCATGAAGTTTAAGTTCTTTCTAATATTTGCCAGTTTCCACAAAATAAAGAGGACAGATGATGGTCTTATGGAGGAAAGGACTGTGATAACATAGCTTTCATCCAGCTTGCTGGGTAGCAGACAGCTGTCCCATCAGAGGGGGCATGACAACATTTCTTGCCGAATCGGTGGAATAAAGGGCATAAAGAGGAAAGCAGGGTTTTCTGGATGATGCAGAACAGTACAGTAGTGAAGAAATAAGTCTCAGACTCAAACCTGTAAATAAAGTTCTTAAGTTTTGCTTCTTATAGAACAATCCCCTGAAAAACTAAAGTCTTCATAGCCTGCCCTTCTCCATTCCTATTAAGTTCATCTTGTGGTATCACACAGGTGACAGAATCACAGAAGGGCTGAGGCTGGAAGAGGCCTCTGGTGTCAATGCCTTGCTCAAAGCAAGGTCAGATAGAGCAGGTTGCTCATGCCCTGCGTGGAGGCTGTCCTGAGGTCATCAGCACAATCATTCCCCCAACTCCGCTTCCATATTCCAATCCCAAATACTCACTCTTACTCCTACTTTAGGCCCTTGACCCCTAAGCCCTCATTTACCCCTTTATATTCTCCAGCCTGGTCTTGTCACCCATCAAACTCACCAGTCCCCTCGCAGCGACCCAATTTTGCTGAATTCTTACTCACTCTCTTACACAGATTATTTGTCCTAAACAACTCCTAACCCTCCACTTCACACCTCCTCTCTCACCAAAATCCCTATCTACCAACTTTCATGCTCCCTTTCCATTTGCAGTTCAGTCCTTCTGCCTTCTAGTTAATCTCCACACAGCTTTCCTTACTCTCCCAGCTGGGTTCTTGTGAAGAAGGTTGAAGCTATTCCCCTGTCATCCCTAACTCTATCCACTTCGCAAGCAGTGAACATACAGTGGGACCAAACAATCAGATTCACTGAGGGCACAGGTGTGTGTCAGTGCAAACTGCAATAGATAAGGAAGTCCTGTGCAGATCTGTGCTGCTGAACACGCCACATAGATACTCTGCAGACTTAAATACTTTAAAAAGAGTTCTAGCATGAAATGTCAAAAAATACTGTTTTGTGCAGGCTCAAAGAAACTACTGTTTTAAAGACACAATGAAAATCACAGCTCCGGCCCATCCCTTTAGCTACATGCCAGTGTCAGGCTGCTGTCCCAGATCATGAGAATACTAGACCTCAGAGAATGTCTCCAGACTCTGAGCTAGGCAAACAACATTCCGTCAAATTCACTCTCTGCAATTGCTCAAGTCTTCCCTACAATACGGGATTTAAGGTAAGGTAAGATATCAGCTATCAAAAAAAAAATCAAGTTTAATTGTTCAGACTGTGGTTACAAGTACCACAAAAAAAAAAAAAAAAACCCAAAAAAAACCACCATGAGGGCTGCCAGGCACCACCCATGTTTACAGAAAATTTGGAGAGAAAACAGTGCCTATCATACTTTCACTTTGAATCCAGCACATTCTGGAAAAATGTCAGATATCCACATAAGCTGTGTATGAACAAGTATTAGCCTCTAAGGCTGCCAGAATTTCCTTCCTGTTTCGGACATCCTGTGTATGAAGCATCCATTTGCTTACAGCATAATTTCTAAACACCATCAGCTCCCAATGTCACCTGTGATGTTCTCCTTTGAATACCTGAGCGATGCAAAGAGTTCTCAGTAACGTCCCTCACTGTGCAACACAGCAGGAGTACTAACTATTGACATAAACCAGCAAAGTCTCATTTCCCAAGAGAAAAGTTGTTGACATGAGAGGGGAGTTACCGGGTTCATGATTGTCTTCTGCGGTCCATCCAAGGACATCATCTTCCCTTCTCTATTTAAGTTCTTCAGTTCTGTGTGACCACTGCTGGAGCACATTTAAAGGACTCACAGGTCACGCAGCACCAAAGGAGGGATCCCTTCAAAAAAAAAACCCAAAACTTTTAATTAGGAAGAAAAAAGTAACACAAAAGAAATGATGCAAACTTCTTTCCTTTCCAATAAATTTGCTGGGATTTTGAAATTTTTCCGCTTTTACCTTACATAAAGTTCAGAGATACTGGGCAAACAAACAGCAAGGAAGCAAAGAGTGTTTTATGTTTCCTCCTCCAACACATGCAATCCCTGAACTCCCCACATAACTACAGAAGTTTGTAAAACTTGCATTAAGTACACAGCATTAATAAGGAACTAAAAAAACAGCTTGTGAGTATATCAAGCTACATTGTAAAGTCTTTGGCAAATCTTCCAATGATATGACCAATATTCAGGTCCCAAGTGAAACTAATAAGTAGTTATTTCTCGTACATTCTGAAGAAACAAGGTAACATGCAAACTGTGTGGTGATGACAGGCAGACAGAGAAAAAGTCAAAGGTGAGGGTTCTAGTACCATTGCTGTGTGACAACTGCTACCAACATTAAAACGAAACAACCACACCAAACCAAACCCCCAAGGTCCACAGGGTCCTGGGGTTAATCTTCTACAATGATTCAACAAGAGTAGCACATTGCAACATCTGGCTTATCTTGTGGGAGATTTGAGCCAGAAGGGTATTAATTCTCTTACTTAAGACTAGTGTCTAGAATGCAATTCAGAGCATATAGGGTGCCTGCATGGCATAACTGTGTTGGCCCTTTGATCTTCTCATGAGAGACCATCAATTTACGAAAGGAATGTGTAAAGGCAAACAAATTTCATTATTTTTATTTTTAAAAGGAGAAAATAAAGCAGACCAGGTGGAACTATGGCAAAGTGTCGGGTTGGGGGTTGTTTTGATTGGTTATTAGGTTGAAAAGCTCATGAAATAATGAGGAAAAGCTGCAATTCAGGCCTGACAAAAGAGGAGATGGCCATACAACTGCAAGGTGCTCCTTTATTCTGTCAGAGGAAGCACTGTCAGTGCGTGTTACACCAAATCTTAACTCCGCAACACCACCAGGTAAGGTTTTCTTATTACACATTTAGAACTGGAAAATATACACATGCTTTCCTGTTATCTCACACACTGCAAAGCAGCTGAAAACCTCTTCAATAAAAAAAAAAAACAGGAAAACAGGCCAAGAAGCAGCTACTAGCCTGTCCCACTGTGACATGCAGAAAATGTCTTTCATGAGGGTAGTTCTGGTTAGACTTTATTATAATCAGAGCTAGGTTTTACATCAAGGCAAACAAAACTCCTGCAAGAAAAAGAATAAGCGAGATACTTTCCGGATATTTAAAGCAATTTAAGTACAAAACACCAACGGGGTCCCCCACCCCCGGCTATAAACCCAATACTACAAGGCGCTGGAAGGACACGGAACCAGCTTCACCAGGACACCGGGGCCACTTCAGCCTTGAGGCGCTGCGAGGACGCCCCGGCTGCACCCAGCGCCTCCTTCTGCCGGGCCCCCTCTCCCCCGCGCAGCCGGAGTATGCGGATACTTTTACCCTTCGGTTCCCCTCTAACGAGACGAGACGCTCCCTGTTCACCTGCACAACGTACCTCCGTGGCTAGCAGCGCCCGCACGGCCGCGGGCTGAGGCCGCCCTCCGCTGCCATCGCCCCCCGCCGCCCGCAGCTGCCGCCGCTCCGCGCCCGGCCTGGCCCCGCCCGCCGGCTTCCGGCCGCCCCAACGTCACGGCGCACGGACACGGACACGGTCACGGACACGGACACTGCCCGGGACCGAACGGGCTGGCAGCCGCGGCCAAGGGGGCGGCCCTTTCCCGGAAGCTGCGGCTGAGCTCCCGCGGGGCTTATCGCAGAGGAATGGAAAGCAGACGTGTGTTTTGTTGCAGTAAAATAATAATTTGACAGCGTTCAATGAACCGACGGGATTAAACAAAGATAACCGTGGTTTGACAAAGTTCAACGAGTTCTAAGGCAAGGTCCACCTTATTCATTACTGCATGGAGGAAATATACAGAGGAAAACTGAGTTAGCCTTGAGTTAGAAAGATTCACAAAGACTGGAGATGCTGTGGGGTCCAGGTCTGATTTTGGGCTCGGGAAGGTTTCGAAATGATCCCAAGAGTGAGATTAAGACACAAATGAGGTCAGATGCCACTGAACAGTCAAGATACAGCAACAGAGTGATGGGGGAGGAAAATCAGGAGGAAAGTTAGGCAAGCATGGGGGAAGATAAGTAAGAGATAAGCAAGAGATAGTCACCGCCAGGGATCCAAACACCGTCTTCCATTGGGCAGCTCTCAGGGTTCAGGCCCCGGTAGCGCCGGCCATTCGCAGGTCTCAAGTTGTGCTGGTATCAAGGGTTCAGGTGCCAGTATCAGAGTCTGGGTCCCAGTAGTGCTGGCAGCACTCAGGTCTCAGGTCCGCCACCCGTGGTGGACGGCCACTCTCGCAAGGCATGACCTGGGCATTTTAGGGCAGCTGGTGGCGGGCACTGCCTGAGCACACTGCAGGCCTGGTCACAGATGTTGGTGGCTGGTAGAGCTGGAGCTTCGCTTGAGCTTACACAAGCTTCAAGCATTCTTTGAATTTTAGCAATTCACAATGATCATGCACTTTCCGCTTTATCTTACTGTAGTTAAGCATTTACAGCAAGCACTTTTCCATCTTGTTTCTTCAGAATAAGCAGGCCTTGAGCATATTATTTCAGCAAGCACACTTTTTAGACAATAATTCACAATATCTCAGCCTTCCACACTTACACCGTGTGTTAAGGACCACTGCCTCTCACACACACACCATGTGCTAAGAGCCACCGTCTCTTACAGATGCAAAGGGTAAGGAATATGAAGGTTATAACAATTAATAGAGTCACTACATGGATTAGTAATGGCTCATTAGTATAAATTCAGCACACAATCATAGTTACCACGGTGAAATCAACGTTACCATATAACAAGTCACTTACCAAAGATCTGCCATCACTGAACGGTCTCTCTGCCTGGAGGAGCAACCTTGAGAGGTGTCCCAGCTCAAGGGGAGATCACTGCCACGCAGTCACACTGCCGAGCAAGGACATCTCACCCAGGCTGTCATATTTATGGAATGAAGTGGTTGGCTGAAATCATATGTATCAGGAAAGGCATACATGAGGCTCCATGTACCCTTGATAAATGAGCCTTGGCGAAACAACGCGCTATTTATACATCTATTGCATGATCAGTGTTCCAAGCTTGTATGCATTGGTGCTCACTGTGCTACTCTGCTCCTTTGTGGGTGAGCTGGAGGAGCTCATGGCCCAGCTATGGCTCAGGCCTTTGCCTCCTTTGGGGCCTGCACCAAACCACCGCCAGTCTGGTCAAGGGGTCAGCACACCTGTCACAGCAGGGGTGCTCTGCCACCCTGGGAGGGTCCCTGACACTGCAGGTGTGTTTAATGTGTCCCAGGGAAGAAGGCTGTGCAGGGGCTGCATTGTTTCTCAGCCCAGGACTTTCTGGAGAGCGCAGCCGGGCCCAGGCCAAGCCATAGGCCCCCGACCCGCTCCTCTGGCACGTGCCCTGTGGGCTTGGTTTTACAAGCAATAAAGTAACAACTTCGCTGTGAAATTAATTCAGCTCTTTAATGCTACCACAACTTCCCCTGCGAACCCTTCACTTCCTCTATGCTCTGTAGGTCCCTTGTTACAGCCTAACCCCATCTCCTCCTAGCCAGATGCATCTCCTATGACCAGACCCAAGTGCAGTTTTCAAAGCTCCAGGACTGTGGAGTTTCTGAAACCTGGAATTCTCTTACCTACCCAGAATCTTACATCCACAGCCCCAAGGCCGTACATTTATCCTCCCGTTCTCTCAGAGGTGTCACTAGGTGTGCTTTTGGCTGGTTTGGTCTAGTAAGGAGAGAGGGCAATGAAGTCCCTAGTAGTTTGACAGCTCATGATGTGTAGCAGCATGCTGCTCAGAGAAGCACTATTTAAAGCTCCCCCTATTCATAGGCTGGATGGGGGAAAGATAAGCACAAAAATAAATGTTGCCATAGAAAAGGCCCACAAAATTAAATCACTGCATCCCATTCAGTTACAGGCATTACAGTACCTCTTTGCCTTGCAGGAAGCAGTGCACTTGTTTATAGCGAAGTTTGTGTATTCAGCCACTCTTGTCACAAAGACCGTTTCAATATCTCAGCTAGAAAATATCTAGTCTTCTATTCTACAACTAACCAGGACGAAAAAAAGTACACCAAAGCGTATCTATCTGAGTTCTGCTAACAGTTGTAGGATAGCTGCTTTAAGGGGTACATCAGGTTAGCAAATCAGATTTGAAGGATTAATTCACAGAGAAGTATGACAACATTTCTTTTGAGGAGAACTGCAGAAATGAGCTCTTTATATTAAATTGCAGCAAAACAGATCACTTGAGGAAAGATACCTTGGAGTCATCCACTCTTTGAGAGAGGACTGAGAACTGTTGCTGTAGTTGGGTGAGAGCAAAAAGCCTGCTATTCAATTGTTCTACAAAATTCCACGGCACTTTTTAAAAAGAGAAGAAAAGGTCCTAGAGCCTAAACTACAATTGAAGTTTCCTTTGAAGCTATGGCTCCAGGCATTCCCGTTTAAAGAGTAGAACGTTTTGATAAAATCAGACTGACAGAAGTACAGTAAATGCCATAATTTCTCAGTATTAGAAAGCAACCTCAAAGCAGGTTGGAAAGTTCAAGTCAAACAACAGGGACAGAGAAGATGCTGAAGGGCTGGAATAAAAAAGTAGTGATGCTGAAAGGAGATGCTGAAAGGAGGAGCAATAAGTGGAAGTGTTTCTAGAAGGATCACAGAAAACAAAGTTTTACTATTTTACTACTACTTCTAGCTCAGAGAGTCCTGCATCTGGGCAGGAACAACCCCAGGTTCCAGTATAGGTTGGGAAATTACATATTAGAGAGCAGTGTAGGGGAAAGGGACCTGGGGGTCCTGGTGGACAGCAGGATGACCATGAGCCAGCACTGTGCCCTTGTAGCCAGGAAGGCCAATGGCATCCTGGGGTGTATTACAAGGGGAGTGGTTAGTAGATTGAGAGAGGTTCTCCTTCCCCTCTACTCCGCCCTGGTGAGACCCCATCTGGAATATTGTGTCCAGTTCTGGGCCCCTCAGTTAAAGAAGGACAGGGAACTGCTGGAGAGAGTCCAGCGTAGAGCAACAAAGATGATTAAGGGAGTGGAGCACCTCCCTTATGAAGAAAGGCTGAGGGAGCTGGGTCTCTTTAGTTTGGAGAAGAGGAGACTGAGGGGTGGCCTTGTTAATGTTTATAAATATATAAAGGGTGAGTGCCATGAGGATGGAGCCAGGTTCTTCTTGGTGGCAAAAAGTGATAGGATAAGGGGTAATGGGATCGAGCTGGAACACAAGAGGTTCCACTTAAATTTGAGAAAAAACTTCTCAATAAGGGTGACAGAGCACTGGAACAGGCTGCCCAGGGGGGTTGTGGAGTCTCCTTCCCTGGAGACATTCAAAACTTGCCTGGACATGTTCCTGTGCAACCTCACCTAGGCACTCCTGCTCCAGCAGGGGGATTGTACTAGATGATCTTTTGAGGTCCCTTCCAATCCAGAACATACTGTGATACTTGTGGGAAGAAACAATCCAAAGGAAATACAGTGATTTAAAGTACACACTAGTTCTCTACTGAAGCAGAACAGCTGTTTCATTAACATTCTGATCACCTCTTCGAAGGCTGAGTCACAGGCAGTTTAAGAAATTTGCAGGAAAATCCCTATTTCAGTTCCCAAACTTAATGCACCACTGACAATGACTCAGTTGGGTTACAGCTTGAGTAGCCTTGCACAACACTGCAGTTGTTTTGTCCATAGACTGTCATTTTCATGCTGATTTCTTGTGAGTGCTACTTTTAGCATCATTTACTAATGGCCGTCATGACAAGGAAAACAAAGTCTTCCCTTATTTCCACGGTCCAAGTCTTAATTCAGGCTTTTGCTTTTAAAGCTACACTTGCACATGCACACAACCATTGATGGGACTGTGTGCTATCCTGTCAGCACAGTCTGACTTCCCATGGTCCAGCAGAGTTTTGCTTGCTGGGTAAACAGAATTGCTTTGTCAAGACAGAGGCAGACAATTTCAGCTGAAGCAAATTTAGCAGCTATTTTTGGTCAGAAGGCAGCATTTGAGGGACAGCCCTGTTACCCTTAAGAAATTTTACCTCCCTTTCTGCCCCAGCTACAAGAACTGAGAGAGGAATATTACCAAAGAGACTGGCAGTGCAGGAGGTGCTACTGCATGTTAGCTGCTGCTGTACCCAACCAGCACTACTGAGTACAGCCTGCTTATTTTCAGTGATAATTAGGTGATCTTCAAATCTTACATATTCCCTCTTGGCTACCAAGAACTGTTTTGATTAATCTCATTAAAAACTGAAACTTCATCTTTTACAGATTTAGCTTTCCATTTACACTCTATTTCCCCTTTCGAGAAGAGACAGACTTAACACTTAAACAGCAGTATCAGACCACAACACACTAATTAGGACAGCCTGATGGTATCTAGCACCATTTTACACAGAGCTTTTGGATCTATGTGATTGAGTCCAATAGTGACGGTGAACTTTTAGAGAAATATTGTGCTTGTTGAATGTACTGTCAACAAAACTGGATTTGATACAGTTGAGTACAATCACCTATATAATTGTAGCAGGCTACAGTGTAAGCTTCTAACAGTAACACAGGCCATGCTGATTAACAGTTAAAGCCCACTCAGAAATCTGGGAAAATTGAACTAAACTGATGAACTGGTACTTTTTTAACCCCTCAGGTTAACCCCTCAGTCAGTCAGGTAGCTTAACAAACACCACTTTATTGGACTGAAGAGTATTACCACAGACTGTTTTGAGCTTTCCTGTAATTTCTTGGTATAGGAACTGCTATGTTTGCTCCTTTCTCTCTGCAGTAAATACCTCGTCTCACACCCGCACTTCTCCAAAGCAGAGGACAGTGCCTTTCCTGCTGGGCAGTCAGGCTGCATCCAAACTGCACCAGACCCAGCAGCATTACAAGCTGTTCTGCCCTTTGTGACTCACTCCAGCAGTGCTCTGGCTCTGCTACCTGCCTTAGCCATCGGCTGCCGTTCGGCTATCTGCTCCTGCTCTCCAGTTTGTCCCAGTTTTCAGCAGAGTGCCACAAAGTCCATGATTACATGCTATCTTGCTTCCTCAAAGGAGACTTCTTAAGCAGACCTCCTGTCCTTGCTTCCCAGCCTATAACCTGTACCTCTCAGGGCACTGAGTCGTTGCCCAAGGTTATAGTAACAACACACATAGCCATACTGTCACAGGGCACCCCAAGACAACTCTAAGCAAATGTAAGCTTAAACCAACTTTAATTCAGAACTCAAACGAAATAACAGACCAAAATCAAACCACAGAAACCAATGCAAGCAGAGCGGTATTCCAAAATCAATCAGCACTCTGGCAACATTTAATAAACTTCAGATTCGGTATACCGATTGGGGATATTATTACCACATGACCACACAAGAATAATGATCCATAGTGTGCATGCACTCATTCAGAAGAGAAGCCTCTCTCAGTCAAAGGCACCCAGAAGAAATAATTGTTCACCTGGAGGCAGGGAAGGGAGGCAAGGGCTCACTCAAGGATATATCCAGAAGAAAATAATCACTTACCAAGGAGAAAGTGAGGGCTTTCAATCCTGGGAAACCTCCTTCAACAGCATCCCTGTTTAAGAAGAAGGCTCTGTTCACAGTCCTGCTGCTCTGAGAAGACCACTGAAGGTGGGGTTTTGGCAGCTGCCTGGTTTTACAGTTTGGTCAGATCTGGCTGTGGTCATTATGAGGTCTCTGGGCCTGGGCATCTCCTTGGCTGAGGACCCTGTCCATTGCCTGAGGGTCCTGCCCCTCCTGCTCCCCAAAGTGGAGGTAGGGAGTTGTACCTAAGGAGCTACCGTGCCCCACGGGGCAGAGATGTGACAGTGGATACCAACCCAGGTGACTACCTGTGGACACCCACAGTGGGGCACAAAAGGTGCTAAAGAGCCATCAACTGTCATATTGAAAGCTCCAGACTTCATCAAGGTGTGTGCAACTGCTACACATACTCACTTGGACCAATATTTTATACATATCATTCCAATTATAAAATTTCCATGAATTAATGGTGAGCTATTTAAAAAAGAGAAGTCCCTAGACTTGACACAAACACATTTCAAAACCTCTCACAGGTCCCTTTTTGTTCAACTCTCCTTGTCTCTACAATTCAAAACACCATTCTTCCATTTGTGTAAGAGGCCACTTTTCCTTTTTAGGCCTACTCAGCACTTCCTGTAATAGGTTACTTGCAGTTTCTCAGTGATCAGATATGCTTAATTATTTTTCTTCCTAACCTATGTACCAAAGCCCAAAGTCATCCTGACTTTAGACTAGGGGTAGAGTTGGCTGCCCCACTGGCTACATTTCTCCTTTTTCTGATGCATCCAGTACCATAACAGCTTCCTAAGTACTGCTGGTCTTTTGAGGCTGGCACAAGACATCTGTGGTCTGGTAGAGACATAAGTGGCTGTACCACATCAAGTCAAAGGGTCACATAGCCACAAGCATTATAGATAGCAGCCATCCCAAGCTGCCTTGAGGAGCAGAGTGGGAACTGAGGCAAGTACATAGTACAACACGCCCAGCTTCTGCCCCGCAGCCACTTAGGACTTTCTGAGCCAGAGGCTACAACTGCACCATCTTACTGAATAAGCAAACCATGAATTTGCCCCATTAATTTTTAGCTCAATGACACCACTTTGGGGTCTCCACAACAATCCATGGCAGCATGTAGTGTATTTAAATGAATCACTGTCTGATTATCCTGCCACAAAAATCCTGTCCAGAACAAGAAGCTTATCCTCACTGTACATATCACTTATATGGCCATGTACCACTATGACCATCCAATATTAATAACCTCAATGGCTCTCTGCAGGTCTCTTCAAGAGTACCTTAACAGGCTGGCAACAGATAAAAAATATGGATTTTGATAAGTTTGTTTGTTCTCAGCCAAAGCTGAAGGATACACAGATAATTTAGCTTTGCAGTGAGGCAATCAAGTAGGCTACTGGTTCCCATTAAGAAGCCTGACCAGTGGAAGTTACTTTCAGCTCATCTTTTTTATATTGTCCTGTGATACCAGAATAACTGTAATTTCTTCCCCCAGTTAATACAGGCCACAGGGGTAAAGCCTCTGGCGCACTGTACTTACTGTTAAGCAGAAATTTTATGTGTAAGAACTTTCTGTGATCTCAAAAGCCTGACGTAACTGTTGTCTTCCATAGTCCATAGCTTTAGTCGAGCTGATTGTGCATTATGGCATTTTCTGATGGAAATTATGCCCTTAGTTTCTTTGAAAGGCCTTGGATTCAAAGTGGACATGAGTCACCACTTCTTGGTACACCAACATTAATGTTTTAGTTGACATCCCAGCTGGTTCAGCTGTTATTTAGTTACAAGTTAATCAGAGGCCTTCCATAACTCTTCCTTGATATGTCAATACTTAGCTCCAGTGATCACTCATATCCTCCAGGTTTCAGTTTAAAGCCTAAATGCACAAATCTTACAAATCACACAGACAAAATGAAAATTGTTGTTTTGTTTTATTTTTTTAATGGGCTTACTCATTCAAAAGATTAAAATGCTACTGCTCTTTCAGAACCTAGTGAGTACTCTATTTTTTGTTGCAATGCCTGCTTTTTAAAGCAAAATGTTTAAGAGAAGCATAAGAGCAAACAAGATATAGATTAGATATGAGGGTCAAAGGACAAACGAGTTACGGAGAAGTTACTGGTCCTTTTGAAAACCAATTAAAGGCCATATAATGCTTATAACATACTTGGCCCTTTCGTTTTAAAATCAGTGACATAATGCTCCAAGATTCTGAAAGTAGTCAGGATCACTGCTTCATTTGCACTGCAATAGAAACTACAGCAAACCTGTGCCTATGCCTGCCCTGTCTGCTCCAACAAAAGATGATGGTGGCACAGTCTATAGAAACATAGTGCCTCAGCCCCCTCCTACCTAGGGAAATAAAACACAGGAAACATAACGCATCTGTGCAAAACAACAAAAAAAAAAAAGTGTGATGTTCTCCAAACTAGAGACTGTGACCAAACCCAGGATCCCCAGGACTACACCTTCACATCTTAGCTACATCATTATCCTCACTGCAGTTGCCTTTGGATCTCCATGGTGGGTCTCTGCACTTACAGGTGGGCTCACTTGCCCTCAGCCTTGCTGCATTTTCAAGGGAACAAGGTGGGAGGTGTTTTCTGATGGTTAGAGGGGAATAGGCTTTTAACAGACCTTAGAGTTGGCGAATAACTCAGCTGCAGAGAGAGACAAAAGTTAGAAAAAAATCTAATTATTTATGGGATTGTGAATGAACTGAAGCTTGAAAGGAGTAGGGGAAGCTCACATATATTGGGCAAAAACATGAAAAAAAAAAAATCCTCAGCTTAGACTCAAGATATTATTGCTAGTGTAAGGATTTGGGCACTCCTTTCTTATTCTTATCCTGGCTCTTCCTGTTAAGAAACTTTTTAGTTGTGTAAATGTGTTTTATGTCATCAACTCCATAAAACTGTGGTTATTTTCGGAGACAAAAAGCATTACCAAACTAAATCTTGGGTACTTTTGAAGCAAACTCATAATAATAATAAAAAAATCACTTTCATATACACATGTAAAGTTGTGTATCCATCTCATGCTGCACACAGATATACAGAGCACATTTATTATCCAAGTAACTGACGCATTTGGCCTCGTTTCTGGAATTTTCTCAAAACAAATTTGTAAGATGCATCTGTAAATTACCAAGTTTCAGTCAAGGAAACTATTTCTGTACATATATGAGAAGAAAGAAAGTTCTGATAGAAGCTACTTCTTTCTCATCTCCAAGTTTAATCCTCATCTTGAGAGCACTGTTAAGGTCAGTAAAAAAAGCCTGAACAAACCCACCACCCCAATACTCTTTGATGTCAGAGTTCAAAAAGGCCAAAGCTAACCTTGCTGCTCCCATCCTAACAAGACTTGTACTGCTTTATCTTTCTCACATTTAAGATTCTCACAAGACTCTCATTGCTACAGTAACAAATATACATTTACCCCAATGACCTACCTTAGAAATTAAGAATCACCATTTTACAAAGGTAAAATACAGAGATCAAACCAACTAGTAAGCCTGCCTGGCTGTTTAATTGCGCTACCCTCCCACCCTCAACAGGGGGTGCACACAAGCCTTTCCCAAGCCTGTCAACTCCTCTTTGCCATCAGTTTCTTGTAAAATGGAGTCAGTCCCAGTCCTTGGCCAAGGTACAGGCAAACAAATACTACAGACTCCACCTTCCCAAATAAATTCTTCTTCGTGCTGCTTGTATTCAGCCTGTCTGATCAGTAGATCCATCCCTTCCCCACCCAGCTAAGGGTAACGACTGTAGCCATGCAATCAGGACTAGCTGAGCTCAGGGACTAAGAAAACCACTTTTCTGTCAAAATAGGCAACAAGCCAAACTCCTCATTTAATGGCACTCTGCCCTACTGTCCAAAGCTGACCCAAAACTTGAAACTTACAAGATATATTAAAATTAGCTATGAATAACTAATTGCTTTTCCTTCATGGACAGAAGAACATGATATGCTACAAAAGTTACAGAAGTAGGCTGTTCTTTAAATTATTATAAATGCTATGCACTTTCTTTTCCCTTGTTTAAACAATTTTTCTAACAAATAATTTCTAACTATATCTGGCCACAAGTCAACAGTATTACTCTAATGTAAACCACTATAAGGCAGAATTTACTTTTTTTTTTTTCCACTTGCTAACAGCTTGACTTGGAACTGTGGGAGGCAGTCAGAGTTTGAGACAATGAAAATTATAGTCTCTTGCACAAAGCACTGCCCAGATGGAGCTGCAGCTCTCCATTACTCACTATCGATTCAGGACTATTCTATCCTTTATGTGAGGCTTCCAAAGGACATCCCCAAACGCATTTTGCATTCTTCTCCACAGACCAAAGGAAAGTGCATGCAGCCAGGAAGGCAACTGGACGCTGTCACCAGTTTGTTGGGGATGCCCCATAGCTGAACTCACAGTAAAACTGGGGGCTCCTGGAGCAAAAGATTGTACCTTTGCTGTTGAAGAACAGTTATTAGGCTCATCACATCTTAGATAAAGCTGCAGGAATGAAAGAATACAGTGATTTGGGTGGAAAGGGCCACTGATTATCCTGCAGGCACAGAGATGGCAGTCAAAGAACTGGAAAACGCTGAAGGGAGAGCAGGTCTCATATAGGAATAGCTGAGAGATGCAATGGAACAAAACTGATAGGCTAGTAGAGCTTTTTCAATATCAATGTGATTCTCTAACCTTCATTATCAGACTGGTCATTAATTCCAGAAGAGTTCATCCAGTGTAGGTTTCATACCCGTCTATAGTTACTAACTCCTCTGCAAGTTCCTAGTTAAACATCTTTGTTCAATCATCTGATTAAAATTAAATCATTTTTTCATCTGGAAAATATTTTAAAAGTGCATCTTCCTTTCTTGAACAGCAGTATCTGTTGCAAACATAGGTGCTTTATGATGCCATGAATCTTGCATATAAGATGGTTTTTACACAGCACAACTAGTTGAGAGTTCAGTGAGTCCAATGTGACTGGTGAAAAAGAAAACAGCTGTTTTCCTAGCTGTAATAACAACAAACACAATAATGTCAAAAATTGACAATCTGTATTTCTTCTAAAAATAGTACACATTAGAACAGAAAATATAAGAATAAACTGAACATTCAGAACCAATATCTTGTAAACAGATATAAAACTAAAAAGGTGTGTACATCTCAATTCATGCCATACAAAGAGGAAAAAAATATTTCAAGTATACTAATAAGTAATCCAGTGTGTGATGAAGTTTAAGGCTAACATTTTCAACCCTTAGTGCTGAATTTATAAAGAATCCACATATGAACTCTCAGAAGCAGCTTTATTTCCATCAGATATGAATCCTTGCAGCTGACATTGGCTTTTCAAGAACTTCAAGGGATCAGAACTCACTTCCACAAGACGACAGTGTTTCTTCAAAATTTTACAAGTTTTAGCCAGAAAACAAGAAAAAGGGTAAGATTTCAGTTCGGTATCTTGATTCAGAAATGCTGCTGTGTCATTTCATGTTCCCATTGTCAGTGTTAGCTGCGGGCTCCAGCTCCTTGCTGTACTGGATCCACCAAAGCAGAGCATACTGTAACACTCCACACATACAGCTGCAGTATGTTATGGGGCAGTAAAGCTGCTGGCATACATGACAGCACTCTGAAGAACAATGTAACACACAGGCACACGATCCTTAATCATGCATGTAGTAGGCCCAAGGTATGAGGATCATGTTGGACAAGCTACATAATGAGCTATTTGCACATATGCAGTAGATGCCTTTGTAGGAACTGAAAATAGCAGGCAGCCCAGCCACAGCAGTAGTCCTCAAAGATGATTCTAAAGCTCCCAACTAAAAACAGAAGATTACTTGCAAAAGTCAGAATCAGCAAACCTATGTTGGGAAAACCCTGTTCCTAGAAGAGGTACATGAAAACATTTGAACTGCAGCCCCAACAAGATAGAGTAGTAGGATTTCCTCTTTAAAATATGGCTAGAAAACATACTGCTCCAGAGCGCAGCAGCTTTTTTGAGGAACAGTTAAAATAAAGTTATTAAAAATTCCAGTCTTCCACAGCTTAAAAAAAAAAAAAAATTAAAAAATCAAACCTCAAATTTAGGTCAGTCTTTTCACCTTGGAACTAGATAGTCAGCTTCTTGAAGTTGCTAAAATAAAGCTAATTTTATGTCACCTCAGAACTAGTGCCTGACATTGAAAATGTTAGTCTCTACTTCTACCTCCTCTGTAACTGTATCAATCAGTATCTATAGTACAGTATTACTAGAGGTCCCTTTTCATTCTCTTACAGTAAGAAACTCAGTATACAGCATTAGACTTCCCTCAGCTTTGCTACTAATTCTTAGTAATTTCTACTTGAGAAAAGTAAACAGTGCATCAACCTGTACCCCATTCTAGTTTTGCCCCACATCTTGACATACTGCTCACCAGTGCTTTGGTATATACACCTATGTACATATTAGTATTGTCTGAGATGCTTTTAGTAAGGGTAACAACTAGAACTATTTTTAGTCACAACATCTTTGTGTGTGACATTATAGCTGTAAGTACTTCATACATTGTACTGTACAACTGATTTTTCCAAATTTTTTAAAAAACGTTAGAACACAGAAGAATGGTAGGAAAAAGTCTCATTTCTAAAATATTTTAAATGTAAACAGTGTAATTCAGAGTATCAAAATTCTTTGAGAAACATCAGCCTAAACCACCATAAGTGCTTTAATAAACATCTACCTGGACTGTAGGTGAATTCACTTGTTAATTTTCCATTAGAGTAACTTAATCAATACATAAACTTGTGCTAGTTTCATACAAGTGTGCAACTAGTTTGGCGGGGGGATAGAAAGCAGGTCAATACACAGGTTGGTAAGAAAACAACACAGCCTGTGAAAAGGGAAATTATACTCAATTGTCAGGATATACTGTGGGTGAGGCATTAGCTGTCACCTCACACTGCAAAATGAGAGGCATTTGAGATAAGCAGATAAGTGCATTCAGAGGGTAAATTTTCTTCAAAACTTTGGAAACTAATTTTAAGTATAAAGCATTTTAATTCGGGGGGGGGGGGATTTTTTTTTTTTTTTAATCCCTAGTGGTTATGGCTGGAAAGTCTCTCTGAACTGCATGATTTCTTTTATAGCAAATATTTGCTCTATGATGTAGAAGTATGCAAATAATGATTTTGTTTAACATCTATTCTTGTTTATAAAAGACATTTAAAGCTTGAAGCCTGAATATGATGTTGAAACATGGAATTGAATACAAATCCAAACTGCTGCTCGGAACACTGAGGTGTTCCTGTGCCAAAAACAGTGTCATAAAGCTTACTTTTTTAAAATTTTTTTTTTAAGAAGAAAAAAAAAATTACACCTCATCTTCTACTAGGTAGAACATATAAAATTGTGGAAGGGCTGCCAGAACAGCCAAGAGACTTGCCTTCTAATTGTGGCTTTCCCGGTAGCAACAGCACACAACTGATGTGGTTCACAATCGCTGCAATGAAACCAGTGGTCTGGCTTTTTCATTCATCTTCTGCTTAGGAAGCCTACGAACAGCAGCAAAGAAATTTAAGGCATTTGTAGACTTAAGAACACAACCTGGATTGTTCCATCCACTTTTGGAAGGTTATCTTTGCAACCCTGAGGGCACAGGACATATGTATGTGTATACAGTACAGAAAGCTTACACAGTATACAAACCATCAGTACAGGTTCTCTCTTGCAAGGGCAATGTCCCACGTACTAGTGGCAGCTAGTCCCAGCATTTAACATGTACGGACTAACAACTTTCTTTGACCTAGAAGTCATTCTGGTAAGTTCTGTTCCCTCTCTTGGGCCATTCCTCCTCCACCCATTTCAGCAGCACTTTCACAACATCAATTCTCTTATAAAATTTACAGAGATCAATCAGCTGCTCCACAGTTCTGTCACTATTCCGTAGCAAGAACTCCAAAGTGGGACTTTGGGGCTTCTGTTCAAGGAAACACAATTCATCATAAGTCATCCCCCACTTGCTTGCTAAATTTCTCCAGTTTTTCACTGTTGGGTGGCACGGATCCAGCTTTAGCCTCACTGTGTACAACAAGTCCTCATCATTGAGCATATCGCTGATGGTTGGTGCACGGAATAAGCACAAGGAGCAGGTGCCATTTTCCTTGCAGGTTTTCTTGAGATCTGCAATAAAAATCATTACATGGGAAGAAGTTAGGATCTATTGTTGTGCTTTCACCAGGAACCAAAAGTTAAAAGCACAGAGTTGAAGAGTATTATGTTCCTGTGAATTGTTTCTGAAAAAGTCAGAATAGTGACATGTTAATACCTTTCCTCATGAAGTACTCATGAAATTAACTTTCTAAGAGTTCTCTCTTCACAATGCTCAGTGGCTATAATCAAAAGGACATTTGTTTTGAAAGTATCATACTTACACTTTTATAGAAAAGACACGCAATTCAACCCAGTGTGTGAGCTGCGATATTGCCTATTTTGGTTTTGGGAACTACATTGCTTTCTTGAATCTGCCATAACTTCTGCTTGCATCACCAACAGGATTATGTATACATTATGTGCATCTTGTATACATATGTTGCAGAACAAAGGAAAAGTTTTTGCACTTCTGAGCTGCTGCCCCCATAACGACATGAAATATTTGCACCAGGAGAATATCTGCTGACAGCTGCAAACACAACTAATGTCTAGTACTTTAACACAATGAAAAAGTGGAATAGTTCCTTTGCTTTGTAAGGGCTCTTAAAATAAAAGCTGTCCCTGTTCTACTAAGCAACTCTATTTTGAATGTACATTACAGAAAGGAATAAAGTGCATACTCCTCCATGTGTGAACAAAACAAAAATACCAAGTTGCTGGAAGTAGGTAGTGCTAAAAATCTGCATCAAATACTGAAAACTGCCATTTAGAGGTCTCCCACACACAAAAGTCAGTATCTTCCCAGCATTGTGAACAGTGTGGTGCTGTCAGATTATATTACATATTAATAGCCCATAAAAGCATGTAGAAACCAGTTTTAGTCATACTTCTAGGCAAATACTAATACCAAGACCTTTAAAATTGCAGTGGTGTAGAGCACTGTTGGAGCATTTTGTCTGCAGGTGCGACTTTAACGCTCCCTGCTCCTTTTTGAAGGCAGGGAGAATTTGGTATGTTCCAAGAGTAGTAGATGATGGATGCAGCCTAGCAGCACTTTCTAAAGCTTTTGCCCTCCAGCCTCATTTTACAGCTTGAAATAGGAAATTAACTGGTCCTGCTTGGGATGAAACTCTTTGAAAAAGGGACACTAAAATAAGAAAACTTATATTCATCAAAAGATGGATTAAAACAACAACAAAAAACAGTGACACAATTTACAAGTGCTGTATCAGTGCTTGACTATCTCTGGCAAAGGGCAAATCTCATACTCAATGCCACCTACTCATACAGACAACAGCATCTGTTAACGTCTGTTCGTTGTTTTGTTTACATTTGCTATAATTATTGACAGACTGTATGAAAATTCAAGACCAACCATCAAATTGTGACTTTTTTAATTCTGAATATTAGTGCTGACAAAAGCAACTCAGGTGAATGTAGCTACTGCATGCACAGTTTTTTGTTTTTAAGGGAAGAACAGGCTATTGTTACTTTTGTAACGCTGCTCATCAGCTTGCTTTTTTAGCAGGCCAAAGACAACTTCTGAAGTTTTCAACAAGTTAGGACATGCAGCAACAACACTGCTGCAGACAAGTAACTTCATACAAATGCTTGGATTCCCTGTTAAGGGGAAACATTCTGGTAACATCTTCGCTCACATGTATTCCACAGGCCTTGCAGCTGTTATATACAGAAATAGATATATGAACTATTCTGTTCTTCTTGTGTACCCTAAAATCTTGCTGAAGTGAGACAAAATTTGCTTGCTTCACTCATACCAAGATTTAGTTATACAAATGAGACAAAATGAATGTAATCCAATCAAAGTTCTAGCTGAGCTCAAAGGGCAGGAGAGTACCCTATCTGAATTTAATCTTAATTTGCTTTGCAAGGATGCCAGAGTAAGTTTAATCCTCCAACAGAAGAAGGGAGGAAGGGGTAAACAAAACACAGGACACACTTACAGGTAAACAAAACTAAACCAACCTGCTTCTTGTGCTACATCATGTGCAGACTATCAGAAACATAATAAGGAACACTGCTTTTCTAAGATGCCCTGTGTTAGATCCTGATGAGCAAATAATGACCTACCCACCTAATTGCATGATCCTAATGCTACATGATAGGAGAAGCTTCTTTACTAACAGGAAATTCTCAGTTGTTCAGTGTTGATTAACAGGGCTGTATTTCATCCACAGATACCCCAGCACAAGGTGAGCTCATAAAATTCTGGGCTAAGTCCCTAGAGGCTACTGGTAGCTTCTGCTCTTTCCAGGTAGCTTTTACAGTTTTCTTCCAAAGGTGGATGTTTTTGAAAGCCCAACTGAAACATTTTGCATGGTCTGCATTATTGATCGCCACCCCCTTTAGAAGAAAGGTGAAGCTGTAAATGACACTAGTAATGAATGAACTCCACAAGCACTGATTACCAAGGCAGTTCTTGGTTATGACAAATTACAGTTTTTAATAAAGTACTTTCAAAGGAAATCTAGGAATAAAATAAGTAGAACAGTAAAGCTGACATATTACCTGAAAGTGATTCGTCAGTATGGCTTTGTGTGTCTTTGTCTTCTGGCTACAAAGCAGAAAATAAATATAAATCAAACCAACGTATTTGAACACCAGAATAACTATTTGGCTAATTTACAAGTGACAGGAATTACTTGGAAAAATCCCAAGCTACTTGTAAAGTCAGACAGGGAATATATCTGGTTTTGAGAAACCACTGAGAATCTGCAATATCTTCAGGCAGCATTTTTATGCTTTGGCTCACAAAACTGCCCTGCTGTTTTTAACCACTGAACAATATCATATTAATTAATGACAAGCTATGGGGTTACATCTTTTGAATAATTTGTTCTTAATCCCTCAACAGCTGTTCAACAATTCATATGGTTTGATTAAAAAGATTTTTTTTTTAATGCTTTGCAATGAAAAAAACATGAATTTTGCCTGTAATATGCAGCAGTAAGGGATTGTTTCATTGATCTTGGAAAGGTGGAGGAACTTTTTTTATAGATTTATTTACATACGTAGAAACCTTTTTAGACAACAGGTGGACTTGAACACTTGTGCCGGCTCACATCTAACCCTCCTCCTCCTTGAAGTAAACATTCCCTCAATGGCTTTTTGCCTGCTAATTAAACCTAATGAAATTACTTAGCAGCTTGAGACTGTAACATGTTGTAATATTTCAGTTCTACTATTTAGAGTGCAACATCTGAAAACTGGAAGGACATCACCTCAATCCTAGGACTGCAGGAAACTGCAGCTGCCCTTATTTTAACTATGTGAAAGTGGAATCGGCTGAAATAGCTTTCTTCTGTTGAGGATTTAAAGATGAAAGCAGAATGGGATTTTCCCCTTAGATAGCTGCAACAAAGTATTGTTGATTTTTTTGCAGTGCATCATTCTTCCAAAACTGTCACTGTGAGCTTCTTAACATTTTGCAGGCTGCCCATGCAAACACAAGTCAACTGGGTAACAACACAGTATAATAAGATACTATATTCTTACCCACAACACCTTATTTACTGAGAAATCCAGTAAAAATAGATTATAGGCAGTTTCAGTTGGTGTGGTAAACATGCATACATTCACAGTCCTATTATAAAGAAGGTAAACTATCTCTAAAATATTTAAAGGCTTTGTTAGGAAAGGAAAAATTTGCATGCTGTTTTCAGCATGTCTTTATTCCCTGAAAACTGCAAGATCACACATGCAACATCAATTCACCCAACAAAATGTCCGATCCCTGCTCAAGTCAGATCTAACAGTGCACATATCACTTGCAACAAATAATCTTTGTCATTATCTTCTAGTAGTTTAATTTTTGCACTGGCACCACATAACCCTTCCCTGGGCAGCACTTTTTAAACACAAACTTGGTCTTCAAGGCAACATGTAAGCACCCAAAGTTTAAGAAAAATTAAATCTGGAAATCTTGAACATAGTCATTGTCTCCATTCCCACAAATTCCTTTGAAAGGCAGAACATTATTATTAAGTCCTGAGGAAATCCCAAAGAGCTTAACTCCTTGGGAGAATGAGGAGCTGCTCATCACAGCTCAGCCTCCCCAGAGATCTGTTTCAAAATAAACAAATAAGCAAATAAAATTTAAAGAAAATAAAAAAAGGAAAAGTGGATACTGTTCACTTAGTTTGCAATAGCTAAGTTGCTATCCTGGGTTTCATGAAAGTTCAAACTGTACTGTAAAAGCTAATACCTAAATGTCTTTAAGAAATGTCATTATACTCATATCTCATGATAAAAATAATAAGAGTGGCTAGTACTGCAAAAAGTACAAATAAAAATAAGGATACTTACTTGTGCCATATATCTGTTTTCAAAATTGGTAATTTTACTGATCAGTTACTAATTTTCTTGTAATGTAATTTCATTAAGACAATCTAATGTATTTTTTGCTCACAACTAAGATCTAGTCAGTCTCTATAGGTCTAATCAAAGCCATAAACCCATGCACAATCTGAACATAAGGAGAAAGTTTGCCAGCTCTGTAGACCCATCAACACCCTAATATGCTAAAATATCTTTCTAGTAATTCTAAGCTGGCAATAAATGCTCTCTTCTTGATGATTGCAATGAGACAGTTACCTCGATCATCTGTGAAATGCATACCAAACCCATGTTTGTTACTGATGAAATTCAGCTGGGACCCTGGCATTAGGAACTCCTTTTAATCTTTCATCTTGCTGGAAAATGCTCATTAATTTGTCTTCTCCAAGTTTTCTGCTCAACCCAAAGAAAATCTATTTGAAATTCAGCAAATAACATTCACTCGAAAGATGGTAACCATTGAGCATGGAAGTCATTCACTATCACCCACCCTATGTTAATGTAAGATTTCACAAACAGTGTCCCAAATTCAAAGCAGAACAGTCAAATGCCTCCTTAAGTGCAAAACACAAGGACTCCAAAACCTAGGATTCCTTAATTCCTCACTTATTCTCTGCCTTGGATCTATTTTCAGCAGTAAAGAGGGAGAGTATGCATGACAAAGCTTTAACACTTGTCAGTTCTTCTTCAGACCATCTACACACTAATCAAAACCTATTTAAACAACAAAGTACACATTAATGATTAAATAACTTTTATTTTGCTTTTTTCCACAAAAGCTCACTTCATTAAACTCTTGAAAATGAACGCCTATTTCTGTTCTAATTCCATGCTCTCCAGATACAGTCTGAAAATATATTTACTTGTTAACATACTTATTTAATCAACAGCAATAAGTTAGTTTGCATTCAGATATCGTTTTTCTTACCTGTTGGATAAGGCCAGAATCTGACGTAAGGGTCTTGATGTTCACAGATGCAATTTCCAATGTAACTTGATCTGTTAGGTATTCCTCATCTAAGACAAAGACTGTGAAACGTTGGTCTTCCACCCAAATACAAATTTAAATAGCGAGATTATCAAACATAAATTACAGATGTCTAGCATACAAAATGTAACTCCATATGATGACCAATCACTAGGAAATGCTGGATTAAAAACCCCAAATATGAAACGGGCAGAGACTGCAACAATCATGCAGAGCATAAATGAGCAAAGAAAAATAATCCTTGCAGAGATCAGACAATAGTGTAGCAGTTGTTTTTAAACAAATACCACGCTATTTTTGAAGCAAGAGTCATGTTCTTTCAGAAAGCTAACTAGAGAATATTAACTGAACTAATACCTCAAACTAGACTAAAGACGACTGTCGCAAATCAGGATAATCCTTTTTGCTTTAATTTTCTCATCACACGGTAAAAACTGTTGAAATATGTACTACACAAATATTTGCCTTTTATTCTGCCCTTTTGTGAATTAGATTCATTCTGCTTCTCTCTACTACACAGGAGTTTTCTGAAGCACTGAAATAATCCATTTCAAAGTGTGTTTATCACCTGCCCTGAGAGTCCACTGAAAAGCACAACATTCCCCAAACAGCACTAAACCTATTTACCTTTCAAACTTCACTTCAGCCCTAAAAATTGTTTGAAAGATGCATAAGCCCCTTTGCGAACCTTGTGCCAACAAATTTCACTCTGCATGATTAATAAGGTCCTCATTAGAAAACCATCTGGATAATTCCCCTGGGTCAGGTGGTGACCAACCATTAACAGGAGCTTAAAAGAGGTTCTGTTGTATACTATCTACACCCAAGAACTCTCCATGCTGGTGACAGTTTCTAGTGCTGGTATCATACATTTCCATTTGCTGTTTGTTTAGTGGCAAGATCTCACTAAAAAACAGCTGTTATCTTTCTGAATCATCAGATAACAGAAAGATTGCATATTTCCTTATCTCACTCAAGAACTTGACATAAATCAAAGAATTAATCCTCACACTTGCAAGAACAAAACACCAAATTATTATTTTCCTATTTTTTTCTGGTTGTATAAGACTGTTGAAACTTAAAGCCAAATAGTATTCCAGGCCCAGCAAGATAAATGTTTAATAAGGGTCATCTGTATTCTTTATGACTGTAGATCCAGAGATTAAAAATAAATAAATTTAAAAAAAAGTCTGGCTGAAAATGCAGAGTATAGGCATCAAAATTCTACTTCATCTGTGTGGAAACTTGATGCGTGAAATTTGTTCTATATTTGAGCAGAGGCAGAATTATCATCAAAACATAATGTAAACATTAAGCCTAGTCCTGCAATATGAAAAGTTCCCTCAGCTCACCTTTAATTAATAATTGGTAGATGGTGCTACAAACTTTAATAAGTTATGGCCCCAAAATGGTCCATTAAGTAACTGACCTACAAAAGCGACAGAACAGCCTTCACCCCACCCCACCTGCACATCTGTAACACTTTTTAGCTCAGAGATTCATAAGTCTACATTTTTATAGAAAGAGTTATGAAAGTCATTCTCAGAAAAAAAAAATCACAGAAATTAACAGAATATTAACAGGTATTTTTATAATTTTCAGCTCTAACAGGGAAATGTTAAGCTATATTGATACTTAAATCTTTTTATGATTAGGAAGAAGAAGCAGAAAATAAAAATAAACCAAGTTAATTTGCTTTCTACAGAAAGTGCTGAAATTTCTACTTCTTCCCAGCTTTCCTTTTTAAATTAAATGTATTGAAAACATGTGATCTTATAGTTTAAACAATTATGACAAATTTGAAATTTAGGAATTTATCTAATTATTTTTGAGAGGGACCTAACATCACAGGTGAAATAAAAAACAGGACATTGAAAAGAATGTTACAGAGAAATTCTTTTAGTGCTAATAAACAATGCTGAAGGAACAAACCACCTGCTTGCAAATAAACAGAAAGTAGTTTATGATTTCAGATTAGTTTTTATCCCACGTTCTCCTTCCCTACTGGGCAGCACTTCTGAAAAGATGCTCACTTCTTCTGGTTGGCTCTCTCAAGTCCCCAAAATAGTCTCTAACCTTTCCTTAACTCCCATGGTATATTGCTCATGCTCCTCAGGAAAGTTTCTATTGAGACTAGTTTCTGCATAGTTTCCTGGATTTGTCCCCACTGCAGACCTGCTGTGCAACGCAGGATGGAGAACATACTACCTGCAGAGCACTCCTCAACTGAGCCCTTGACAGTGCATTCTCTGGACAAAAGCCAAAGGTGAAGCCTGGGATGACAAAAATCCCACCCTACACATCAAGGAAAACCATAAAGGAGATATTCACACTGTATAATCCAAGTATTTTACTTTAGTGAAATACAGAACCTGCCCTTCCTCCATTTTCAGGGAGGAGAGGCAGGAACTTGTACAGAGTAGACTCATATTAGGTTCCCAAGTAGATGATATTAATATCTGCTGAAGGTAAAAGATGGTGTGAAGATTTAATTGGTTTTAGGGCTTAGAATGCAAGCAGAGGCAAGAGACCTGGAAGGTATTTCTGCATTATGTTTCTAATAATCCGAAAGTACTGGTAATCTCTTCAAAGCCACCTTCTAGTATTATCATGTCTACCATCTGCTCTCTGAACACTGTTTTTTGATGGGACCACTGTATTTTCCTTCCAGATTGAGAACCAAAATCTTCTGATGATAGTTTTAGACTGACTTTTAGATCAAAACTGAGTTTTGGAAGGCAATTTCATAAGTTTTATCTATCTATATATCTATCTATCTATACATATACACGCACCAAACTGACCTTAAGAATATAGATGACACTACATTTAAAACAAAAAACATATGGGAAAAAGTAGGAGTATTTCAGTCGGTTGTATGACATCAATAGTTTTATTGCATATAACAACACAGATCTATGACACCTTAATAGACAGAATTCACAGTACTTACCTTTAGGAACTCCTGTGTCTTGGACAGGGTACTTTTCAGTCTGTCATAAAAAGGCAAGAGACACAGATGTTTGTTATTTTGAGTGCAGTTGTGCTGGAGAAAGAGTATATAAAACTGCATAATTATCGTTGCATCTCTTAAATTGCTACTAGTTGATCTGTCTACAATCAGACACAGTAACACTCTTCTTATGCTGGAACACTACTGATTAGCACAAGCAAAAGAGATTCCTGCTTTGCTGCAGTATTTTTAAAGGTATTACTTTTTAATGAAAAAGCAGGGATTGAGAAAGAAATTTTGAATTTAAGTAGGAAAATAATCTAGAAAAGGTAATGCCTACCAGGAGGAACAGAGATTACTTCAAAAGCTCTCTTAGCAGATATAAGCTTTTACTAAAATGTCACTGCACTGAAAGAAGAAAATATTTTTCCCTTCTGCTCTAAAAATAAAAAGCTGATTAAGATGCAATAGAAAACTTTTATTTTTGAGTTTAAGGGGATAGCTGCTGATTTCCAGGTATGTTATAACTTACTACTATGCCTGAAAACTACCTTCTTCCCTATGACCCCTACTCTTATTTAAAAGTAGGTGTGGCTTTTATAGAAGCTCATAACCAAGCAAACAGATTAAAGACATCTTAATTGAAGGAGGTGAGGGAGATAAACAAACGTTCATTTGTCTCATATATAGCAACTTTTCCCCACCTTTTAAAAACTCCCCTTGGCAAAACATAGCATCTCATTTAGTCAGTCCACAAAACCAATCACAAAGTCTGTATCTTTTATTAAAACCTGCTTACACAAATGCATGTACACAGACTGCAATAATGGATCCCAGTAAAAGATCAGCATTTCAAGTACTAGCGAAATTTTCAGTTTCATGCTGACTCTCTGTTGCAAAGCTCCAAAATGGGAAGAAAACATCAAGGCAAAGCAATGGATTGCTTACTTGCCATCCATAAAACAAACGAATGCATTTCAATCTGTTTATGTAACTACATTAGACAACAGAAGACTCTAAGCTACACAGCACTGTAACTTTTTCCCAGAAAAAAATAACCCATAGCAACAATGAGAATAAAAACTCTTAAAATACTTCACAGAAGTTCTTATTACTTTTACCTGATATACTCCTTGTCTCAGCATAAGGCTGGCATGTTTAATATCCTAAGAAACAAAAACTTGTCATAAACAGTGCTACTCTGTTTGCCAGCAAGCACTAGAGCGCGCTGTTTGGTCTCTCCCTAAGTTCACCCACGCCTGCTGTAAGACACTGCTGTTTGGTCTTACCTTTCTATGACTAAGTCACCAAACAAAATAGGTACAGGAAGGAATAATAACTTAGCACAATTGAAATTTTAAGCCTCCAGTGGGTTTGCTTATCCCTGCAACCCACATAGACTGAAGAATGTCAGCACCAATCCTTTTTTATTTTTAAATTAAAAAATAATATTGTCATAGCCTCTAGAGGCTATCCCATGGACAGCTCTGCTCATAATATCCAATTCACCTTATGTACTTATTGGTATTTGGTATTTTTATTCACACTTTATTGTACAGGGTTAGTAAATTTAAATTTGTTTATACAGTCATATGGATAAGCAAACCCCTATATATATATGCTCAGTTTAAATTAACATTCTTGAATGTTTTACCTCACTTCTGCACTACATAACTGAAGAGAGGTATAACAATTTTAACTGTGTTAGACCAGACACACATACCATTGTCAAGGAAAGAGTGCTTGGATCTGTATCCTCCACCGGCTCTTTTGCTGCATGATCTGCTGGAAAAAAGAAAGCTTTATCACTGCATCATCATAAAACCATTTCTGTCTGGCAATTCATATTTTGCTTCTTTGTCTGACGAAGAAAAAGCACAAATATGCAGCCATTACATGGGTTATGTCGAATTACATTTCCACAGGAAAAAACGACAAACTAGAAAATGTCAGAGCTCCTAGCACATGGATGAAAAACTACATGCAACAAGGAAATCCAACTCTAAGTTAACAAAATATAGACTTAAATGAAAACTCTAAATTATTTTTTAGCTTTTAAAAAAATCACAAAGCATTTCAGCAATAAAGAGTAAAATCCACCAAATATGCTAAAAGGTACGTTTTGTTCTCCAAGTGACAGCACTCTGCTTTTTCCTCAAAGCAATAATTTAAACAATAAACATATCCACTACAACAAAATTAACCTATAATAAACAGCAGATTGTAGTACAAAACATAATAAAACACATATTTGAGGTAAACTTCTTATTCTGTTGTATAAAAATAACTAAAATTTCAATTATAGTAAGATCAAAAGGATACAAACTACTTCCAGGGGAATCATTATATGCCAACCCCTCTGCATCAATGGCTAGATTGACAAATAGTAGTGGGGTACTGACCAAAAGTGCACAGAGAATCTGAAACAAATCTCATACAGAAGTCAGGATTCACAAAACCACTTCTGTTATTTAACATCCTCCTGCCATTTCCTTGAACAATCTCTTTTTTTGATAAGGGTCATGTTTTCAAAAAGTTAAAAGCATTTTAAATTATGTAGTAGGATTTTCACTCCATTCTTGTAATTCTCATTCTAAAAGTGCTTTTACTTAATACAAGTGCACATTAAATGTTTTCAACTGCAACCAGCAAGAGGTGATTGAAATCAGTATTTGGTGAGTATCTTCTCCTGAATACAGAAATCAGTGCATTTAGAACACAGTCCCAGAAATTAATCACAAAATGCACAATATAAACACTGAGCCCCAAAATAGCACAGAAGTAACACAGACGTTATTCTTAACTCAAATTTAGCATAATTATTTATTTTGGGACCTACTCCTACAAATCCACTCAATACAATGGAACAACAAGTTAAAGCATAAGACTACGCAAGACGGTAGACTTAAAAAGGTCTGAAAATAAAAAAGGTGGCAGCAGTGAGACAGAGGCAGCCCCAGGGCCCCAGGACAGAGCCATTCTCCCTCCTGCTTCTGTGAGGCAGCCCCATCAGCAGCAGCTTCTGGGTGTCCGGTGCGGTGCCCAGTGCCTCTCTGCAATGCCAAGTAGAGCCTTTCTCAGCAATGTGCTCACAGGAAAACCACACGCATTCCCCAGGCAGGTGGTACACAATCAGAGAGGTCAGATCTACAAGGTTTGAGCACAGCCTTTGCACACGGACACTCTGCATGTTTTAAAAAGGCAAAGGTCTATGAATTTTCAGATGAGCGTGTTCACACTGCAGTACAAAGTTAAGGAAGACATATGCAGAAGAGGAAAAAAACCCCAAACCAAACCTCTCATAGTCTTGTCACATGTGCCCTTTCTGGTAAATATGAAATCTCTGCTCCAGAAACATGGTATTAACAGAAAGCCTGCTCTGATGGCAAGGGCCAGCACAAACCACCATAAGCTTCCCAAATCAAATGCAGAAGGTAGAGAATCAGACTGGGATATGAGAAAATACAGTAAGCTGGCGTAAGACATTGCATGAGAGTAGAGCTAAAAATGGAAGATCCAAGTGGGAACTGCAGTGGAGAGCTGAAAATGACCTGGAAAGAGAGCTGGGGCAAAAAAAGAAGCCCACCCTGTAAAGGAAAGCTGAAAAAGAGGAAGGTAATAGAAGCCAAAGAAAAGCTCAAGGGAAGAAGGCTAGCCCAGGCACGCCTTGTCTCACTCTTTCTCTGCTATCAGTAAAGACTGAACAAATCCAGTGGCGAAGCATGCAACTGTCAACTTATTCTGGAGGCTTTATAGCTCCTCCTTATGGATTCTCAGATGCATTTAAAAAAAAAAAAAAAAAAAAATCTTGTGTCCTTGAAATGTAAGAGGAGCCTTGAGGTAGACAAAAACAGACCCCACAAAAGGTCCATACCCTTGTGAACCTTAGTGACTACTGTAGCTATGGTAAGGGCTTCATCCCCTGTCTTCTGTTACATCTCCAAAATATGTCCCAGATACATTGCGATACTGGTAATTTACTTACCACAACCCAGAGGGAAGCACTGAAAAAAAATAAGAGGTTCCAAGAATACAAGCATCTGAAATAAGAACCTGACAGACCCCAGGGTGACTTTACAAGAGATAGTGGGGTACAGGGTGGTACCTTTAATTGACTCTTACTTTCTAGGTCTCACACAGAAACACAGTCATTGTGTGAATCCGTGACTCCCGCATCTTTCTTGCTTAGTATGCATCCTGAAAGATATTTTAAAAATTTATCTCTTTCCCTATACCTCAACTCCTTCCCTTTTGTTTTTCTAGTTCTTTATGAAGAACAGCAATCTCTGTGTTCTTTAGTTTGTAGAGCACTACCAAATCCCAACTTTTTCTGTAAGTAGCATGTATGTCTATGAATATTTGTACCTAAGAATAAAGGCTCTACATACTGGCTGCAGATGATTCACAATGGTCTTGTTGACCACTGATAGCAGGCAGATAACTTGAAAACCACAGGCTTCATATTTAATTGTGAAAAAGGCAATTAAAATGCCATGACTCCTCTTTCTTTCTCACAGCATTCTGTGGCTCATGTCATACAGCTGGATGCAGGTGCACAAAACAGCAGGCAGGAAAGTTCTTTGCTTATCTCAAATGTAAAACTTCCACAGTTTTGCATGTTGAAAGGCCAACAGGAAATACAGGTATCCTCTGACTATTCAGTGCAGACTGTCTGATTTCATAGTTACTTTGGCACACAGCTTGATAACAACATTATTTGGGATCCCTCAAAAAATCACTATCACCGTACTACTTCCTGACTGCATACAGCCACTTGCTTGCATTTACTTCCCCACACTTCAGCCAGGAACCACATGTGAGTTGACTCAGATGGACATAAATCAGCATGTGCAAATTGACTCAGACACAAGTCAAGTTCAACGGTTGCTCCCAAGGTTCCTTTCTGCCGCCCAGCACCTGCACATTGACTGCTCAGCAGCTGCCATGGCCTTTCTGCTTGAGACTGTCCAGTATAACCAGTCCACAAGACTTGTACCCATCACCATTTCTCCCTGTTCAATACTTCTACTCTAACAGGAATGCAATGCTGTGCATTTACCTGTGTGAACAGCTGTCGATTTTATAGATAATTTACACAAAGGTGTATATATGCGTATACACATGCACATTCAAACTTCTAATCCTACATCTGCTCTTCATCCCTGCATTGGAAGGAAGCTTGAAAGGGGGTTTTGGAGACCTCAGCATGTTGACCATTGAGCAGGAGGGGGTTCACAAAGCACCACGTAGCAGAGATAGTATTCCCCTATGTTACAGTTTGTCCCTGTAACACAGATGTGACACTACCAGTACAGCGTGAAGCATGTAAGGTCTACTGTAGTTACGTAGTTCTACCACACACATAAGACCTATTTCATGCCAAGGCAGGGCATACATGTTAATAGTGCAACTTAACATAATACAACTCTAACAAAGTGATCACCCTAATACTACTGTTGTTCACAGAGCCAAATGCTTTGATTAAACCCAAATCAACAATGGTGCTTTGACCAGAGACAGATGAATTTCAAGATTTTAATCAGAGGAGACAATATAACAAAATAAATTCAAATATTTAGGTTTTTGAAAAAACTAAGTCCATCAGCACTTACTTATGCATTTTTGTTTACTGTTAACTACTCAAAAATTTGCCCCTGTCTGAGCAGACAGGTAGGGAAAAATTATGATGCTGGCACACCTGAGATGAGGTACTCAAAAGTCATGTACACCATTAACCACGTAAGTCAAAGACTGTGGGCCTCCTAAATCCACAGAGCCTGGGATTTTAAGAAAAACTCTTTTAAATGTGCCGTTAAGCAAGCACAAACTAACTCACACCCTGAACACTGGTGCAGGCTCGACAAGTTGCACTAAATCACATCAACATAGCACCTGATAAGTTACTACGATCCTAAATTAGCGTCTGAGGAGGGGAAAGGGAGCAACTAAAAAACCCTTTTCATCTCTGCTGGGGTTGGGCTTCTCACCTGGCTCCCGTGAGCCACCGCCGCAGGTCACCCCAGCCCGGGGCGGGAAGCGGGGTGGCAGGGCGCCGCGGGCCGCACCCCCGCGCTGCGCCGGCCCCGGCTCCGGCCCCGCGGGAGTGGCCCGTGAGCCGCCGCCGCCGCCGCCACCGCCCCTCCTGCCGCCCCGCCCGCCCGGTTCCCCGCGGCGGCGTCCTCACCTGTGGGCAGCGGGTCCTGCGGAGCGGCCATGGGGCGGGCAGCGGGGTCCCAGCGCGAGGAACGAGCGGCGCCCGCCGACGTGCCCGGAACCGCCGCCCCGCCGCGCCGCCCCCTTCCTGCTGGAGCCCTGCCGCAGGTAGGGCCGGGCGCGGGGCCCCGCCTCGCCCTCCCCGGGGAGCTCCGTCCCACCCTGGCGCTGCCGGGCGCGGCTCTAGCCGAGGTGAAACGTGCGCCCGCCGGGAGCCCGCATTTCCCAGCGGAAAATACCGCTCTCCCGGCGATACGTCGGGTTAACTCCACTGTATGAACACTGCGTGTTTCGTTCACAACAAACACACAAGGTGCATATCATGGTTCATCAAGTAATACTAGTTTGGACCTAAAGCAAGTTACTTCAGCAATCCAAAATCAGATGCTCACTCTCCTCCTTTTACAGGTATTCGCTTAAATAACTATCTTCAGACAGAGAGAGTAGTCTCGATTAGTATTTAAGGTTCACCTGCAGACGGCTCACAGTACACAGATGGAGTTTAAGAACCCAAGTGCTGCAGAGCAACAATCATAAACTGCACTGTTTTTTCACAAATATTTAAAATTCATCCTCTTATGCTACAGGCACTTCCCATGCTACGATGGTGTCAAATCTTGGTATATAATTGCTTTAGGTCCCCATTGTGTTCTCTGGCATATTCTCTCACTTAAGGTTTCATTATACTTACAGTAATATAGATTTCTTAAGTGGGGTCCGTGCATGAAATCAGTTTCTAAATATGAACAACCCTGTATTGCTATTCATTGTACAATACAAACAAAATAAACCAGCGCAACTGTATTTGCCATTATAAAGACCACATTTCCATATTGGCCACCTTACTAATTTATTAACAAGGTTACTTTACAGCCAAATAGCCAAATTCTTTATTTTCCATCTCACGTGCATGTTACAAAACTTAACAACAATAACAAAAAAAAAAGTGACAAAAATTAAATTGCTCATATTTTCAAAATATAGATTGAATACTGTGTCTTATCTTGCTATTTGGCCTTTCATAAATAATAATATTACTGTTTTCCAATTATTCTGTTACTGAATTTGTGAATTCTTGCAAAAGAGCAAGTCTTCTGAGGAGAGCTCTTACAGTGTACCTTTAAATCATTCTACCACTCAGAGTACTGACATGGTATTTAGAAAATTCAGAGCATTATTCTTATTTCACCTGACATAAATGGAGGTTTTGCCACTGGGTTATAAACACACACAAACACATACGTGCATATCTATATATCTTTGTCTCCAAGGTAGAGCTAACAGATCACTAATATTTCTGTAATTCATGATGTGTAAAAACCCAAGATGTATTTTTTTAGGCATGTCATTGGAGCCCAGCTGTTCAAGGTGTGGGTTGACTCTGATTGCTTCCACATTAATACTGAAACTCATTCCCAAAGAACAGTGGCATTTCTCAGTTTAAAAGGGTAACACCAAGTCTAACTAGAAATAAAATTGCTGATTCTGTATGTTTCCCTAGATTTCCTTAGAGGCATGATGTTTCTGGTGATGGATAATCAGGCTGAGAGTTAGAAAGTGGAGAAAGTGTATTCTTACCAACACATATCTGTACAAATGCTAGAGTAACAAGTGGAGCCTCTCCTATAACTGTAAAGAATGACAAAGCCACAGTAGAGCTAAGAATTTTCTGGATTTTAAGCCTGCCAAATTTACACCTCAATAAAATGAATGTTGTATCTGCCCTGAGGACCTGCATGTGTGTATTGCCTCTGTGTGCTGTTGGAATATTACTGGTTTTAACACCAGAAGTAGGTATAGTCAGGGACTACAAAGTTTTTTATAAATATATGTATAAACTATGTAAAAATGTATCCATTGCCATCCTTCAAAATATCCCTGGGATGCTGTTGTTACACAGGTGGCTGTAAACTGCAGAAACATACAAAGCATTGGTGCTGGGGGCTAGGCCAGGTTTTACCATCAATGTAGCATTTACTTTTCTAATAACTTACAACCTGCAATCTTCCTACACTAGGATTAAAAAGTTAGTTTAGCAAACAATGACAAAATCATTTTAGCGGAACAACACTTGTACCAGCAGCCAAAACTGGTTAATGATGTTAAAAATCACATATTTTTAAAAGGGTATGTGTAAATTACCTTGGCTTTTCAATTTGAAAGTTTTGTTATGTTTTTAACAAACTATTCATAATGAACTCTTTAAAATAATGGAATTTACTAACAGAAGCCAACAGTCTAGATAAAATTGCTACCTCAAAACTTAGGTTAGTCATAATAACATAACTTTTTCCAAGTACAGAAGGAGGAGCCTGCAATTACATACAAATATCTCTAGAGCACTGTCAACAGTACAGATTAATTTGGTTGTTGCATGCCTGTTCTTGTATCATTCTTTAACAAGTGATATAGAAATCTTTGTTACTTAACTAACTGACCAGTCCAGAAAGCCAGCATTTATTTTGGCAAAACTAAATATAACTGTATCATAAAAACTAAATCCAAAATAAGATAACTTTAAGCAGTGGCATTCTCTAAAACTGTGAATTAACTTTCTCAACAAACTTCTATACTTAAGTACAAACTATGTCTTACCTTGTTGTAACCCTGCAAGCTGCTGAATTCAGTGTAACTAATGATAATGTAAAGAGTTCAGGATTTTGTAAATTTCCACTCAGACACAGTAATAATATTTTCAAATAGTTTTTACAAATCAAGGTTGCACTTGCCTCTTCTCACCCCTTTCCTGGCCCCATATTTAATGAGGACAGAGACTTTTCCCAAAGATCCACAAACTATCTGGTAATACATAGCCAGTTAGTTTATTGTTTGAAATAGCATTTAACCCACAGTCTCGAGGGGCTTCCTGCCTTCTGAGCACAAGGCTGCAGATGAAACCTTTTTCCTGCCATGGACAGTAAATTCCTGTCCAGCAAAATATTATTGCTATCTTCCCACAAAAAGATATAAAACCTTTTTTCTTACTGATCCTCTACAGCTTTTCCCCATGGAAATAAATAACTGTTCCAGATCACAAATGCCACTAACAGAGCGGAACATTAATCTTCCCCTCCCTGACAGGGGTTGCTAATAGTCACAGTAACTGTGGGCCTGCATGGCAACTTTGTTTATTCTTCCTAATTCATTTGCTTTATACATTTCAAACATCTTTATTCAAGGAAGTTCATATTGAGTAAAATACTTCTGTTTCAATATAAGCTCTTCACCTGTAATGTATTTCAGCAGAGTTAGGAAATAACCTCCTGCGTTTTTTTCCCCAGATATCCTATAGACAGCTTTCAACTGTCGGCACCTTCGATGTGTTGCTAGACCAGTTATTTAAAACTCCAAGACTGTTTTGGACTAGGAATAATTAACCAGCAGCTAAAAAGTTAAAACTGCTTTCTTTGTCAATAGTGATATTGGTCTGTTCTTTTACAGTTGTACAGGAATGTCCCAATTGTGACATTTGACAGAATCAACATTATATGGAGAAATGACACAGAGCTAGACCATCTTACATAAGCCTGTGGATAATTTGTTTGCCTTATAGGGCTGCAAGATATGGGAATGTTCCCAGCACTCCGGGAGCTGTGCTGTGTCCAAGTCAAACATACACCACAGAAACAGTGAAACCTTGTGCTCTCTAGATTGACATATTGAAACTGAGCCTAACACGACTGGTTTCAGACTTCAGCTTATCCCTCTGCAGGCGCATTAGCAGGGTCCCCTTGCCTGGTTGCTTTTATCCAGAAATGTATAATAGTTTAGTTGAGATCTCTGCCTCATGATTGGCTTCGTTGACAGATAAGCATATGCACACAAAATGGAAGTACATAAATCTTGGGATTTTTTAAAAGCAAGATTACTTTTGTTGCTCTGCACCTGCTACATTCAGAAGTTTCACAGTTAGTTAGTAGACTCAGTTCTTTGTTAGCGTTCCTTCTTCAAAAATTATAGATACTACAGGAATGACAGTAAGACTCCAGAAATTACTTCTATACTCTTGATGCAGACCATGCTGCCATACACTATGCAATGTAGCTATAACGCATACACATGAAACACAGGAATGAGGATACAGGTGCACAGCTAAGATATGTAGTTAATTTTTCACCATCTACAAAAACTTGTTCTCTCTGTACTTTGCTATTCTTTATTTTTTACTGTGTTCTTTCTCCTCATTTTCCTCATATTCATTGTGAATATATTGCTATATGCAATTGTCACATTAAACACTTGCCTTTCTTCCCCAAACTGAATTTGACCTATTGTTTTGCCATTTCCAGGCCATAGTCTCCCGATTTCTCTTGTTTGTCAAGACTTTCAGGGTACTTTTCGAAAGTTATTTGCAACAGTTGCCTCAGACTTGACCAGATACTGTGGTTTTAAGGCAGATACCAGTAGGTGAGAACAGGATGTCAGTGAAACATGACTTGCAAAGAAGCATAGTAACTTGTATGAAGCCTAATAGCCCCTTGGTAAAACAGGGGTTTGGGCACACAAGTTCTTCAATTGTAACAGGCCTGATATACCACAAAACCCAAGCACTCCACTACTTCTTTGCTTTTTGTACTTACATCAAGTGTTTCACTAGAAGTTCTTACACACAGCTTTATCTTGCTGTATTATTAAATCTTCAAAACTAGGCTACCACAAGATGTTCCATTACTCAACAAATACTGCACTCCCACCACTACCGTTTGCCAGACTAAACCAGAAGTTTCTGGTATATTGATTCCTCTGCTTTACTATCCCAAGTTTAAAAAGGACCCACTCAAATGCTAATTTGGAAAAATAAATAAAGGCAAAAGTTTCAAGGGCACAAAATTTCCAGAAATCCACGTTTCAGATTAGTGAATCTAGTTTATGAACTTGGCAAAGCAGCTAGGATTTACCAAGTTTCTCCTAAGGTGAAATGTGAAGCCATCCTGTTTTGGCTGTTTGTTCACTTAATTTAGTCCACAATAATTTCTAAGATACATTTTTATATGGTTGATGACCACAAATCATTATTTCTGCGTATAACCAGAGAGCATAAGCTTAATTCTGGCAAATAAGAATTACTAAAAAGCACCAGTGGAGCTAATAGAGGAAAACTAGCAGGACTTTACCAGTTTCAGTTCCCACTGTGTCCTCTCTGCAGGCTAGAGGCAAGTTTGGTAATTGTGGATTTGTTGGATTCGCTAAAAGACCATCTCTGTTACTTGCTGGTGCACTCAGATCTCTGTCCACTCTAGAGAACAACCTTGTGATGGGGAAGAGCTGACTCTGGTGGGCGTTATTTAACTCTTATTTACTAATACAGAATAACGTTTTTAGTTCTCATGTTCAAGGCTTGCTTTGCTTGCACATAGAAAGAAACGTTAGAGCTTGAAAATAAAACGGTCATCATTTTTAATAGCAATGCATATTATGAAATCACAGAAGGTATTTGTTCTTATGCCAAGCATGTACATTGTACAATGTACATATACATTGAAAAATTAAATATATCTGCCAGACTCTTTTCATGAGCCCAGGAAGCTGTAAACTATGATAATCCCTCTCTGCAGTAGAGGCTTGTCCTCAGCCCTCGCTAAAATACTGTGACATCACAGCAAATTTATTTAAAAGAAATAGACGTAGTAGGTACTCCGAGCTCTGTAACATGCTGTTAGGTTTCATTTGCAATTGTAAGATGGTTTCTTCTGCAGCTATTTCCTAAAATTTATTTCACAAATAAATCCCATATTAGGATTTTTACTTTTATTAAAAAAAAAAAAAAAAAAATATATATATATATACCACTACCAAAGTAGCATTCATAGGTTGAAATCAACACTGAAAGATAAAATAAGATTGAAAATACCCTGGAGTTTAGAAAACTGTGTTAACCTAAATTCAGCTCTGGCAGTGCAGATAATACTTATGTATACAAGGAATTAATTTATCTTCTTTTTTTTTCCTCTTAAAATGATTCATTATACATTTCTACAGCAAACTCCTTATGCTTCTCACATGGCAGTCAAAAATTGAACTGCTACTGACTTTTGATGCAAGCAGGATAAGACTTTGCCAGAGGTAAAGAAATAAAGTCCTTTCTATAACTAAGAAAATGTTCTAAACTGACAACTTATAAAATATTATAATTTACATCTATTTTGCATAGTCTTTTATGAAGTGCAAATGTGTGACAGTGCAAGTGCTTGATTCTTCCAAGGTTTGGGGGCTTTTTAAAATACTCATGACAGAAAACTTCCTCCAAAATCAAAGCTATAAAATGCAAAAAAAATACAGTTAATTCACCTGAATCTCCTAACAGTAACAGTTCCTTTGTGAGAAGTATAAACCACATGTGATAAAGTATGGAGTACTGACAGTAAGAGCAAATCATGGCAATGTAAACATTGTTCTGCCATTTCTTCTCAAATATCTAGCAAATGTATTGGCCCACTGATGCTGAAAGTAGGAACGGATTTTCATTCAATCCTTTCCAAATGACAGGTCTACTTTCTGTACTCCAGAGAGGAAAGGAAGGAGTAATTACATAATCTCTCTGAGACTAAACTATAAAACTACTGCCTACTTCACTTCATGGTCTCTGTAGTTCATAGCTATCAATCCTTCATTGTTTCAAACCATTTTCAGCAATGCAAAATCTGTGACATCCTGACACTTAAGAACAAAAATGACAGGAAAGTAATTTGAATTAATTTTTAGGTAGAGAATAATGGCCAATCTAAAAACTTTTAAGTTCTCTGAAATATTTTCCTTGATTTTAAAGCTCATCTCCATATACCATTAAAGGAATATCCTCCTCAAACTGAAAGGGTGTAAGAAGAACCTGGGTTAGCAGATGGACTGAAAATAAAACAATAATTCAAGCAACCCTGCACATAACAACAGTGCTACATTCATGTTTTCCCAAAGGAATAAGAATTTTTGCAATTCTGAAAGTGAATTACATATATACATTTGACTGTTGGGACCAAAAGATTGTTCCTGAGCTGTTGTGTATGTTGGGTATTTTGTGTGTGTGTGTTTTTGTTCTGGTTTTTGTTTGTTTTTTAAGATTTTGAAAGGAACTGAAAAGAAGCTGCAGTAACAGTCTTAGACCAGTTCCAATAGCTATTGGTAAAGCACAGCTAGACAAATTCAATTGATGTCATAGCATAACTTTCAGCCTCTCAAGTGTCAACCACTCTCCCTTGTGGGAGGCAGTAAAAAAAAATAATAAAATAAAACTAGGTGTATCTAAACTGACCTAGCAACAAGCAGCCACTGGAGGAGATGGTCCTACCTGGATATGTACCTTTGCCTTTTCCCCAGGCTGGGTGATGAAGCAGACATACAGTGAGTCAGTTCAGCTAGCTGCTCTTGCAAAAAAGTATCCCTAAGGAAAAAAAAAATTGCTCAAGTAGCTGAATCGATTTAACATGCAACTTTAGGACTGCTAACTCAGATACATGGGATGAGGAGCCTGGGGAAGGAGGGAGGAGAGGAAGAAATAGAGCTGCCTCTTTGCACACAACTCAGAATTTCATTCTTATCTGTAACGTGAAACCACATCTGAAAACACCTTCTTCCTGTCTTGCAGGCTTCAATTTGCTGCCTGTGCCTCTACGGAAAAAAGCGTGTGTGAGGTTACAACTAAAATAAGAACTGCAAAAAAAAAAAAAAGCCGGTCCATGGAGAGTCTGTAGCTTTTCCATTAACTTTCAGCCTTGCTCTCAAAGGAACAAAGAGAATCGGACAAGGCAAAGACACCTTTCCTATCTACCTGTACTTCTTAGTGTTAAAAATAATGTGTGCCCATCTTTAAATAAACAGCTCCACATTAAAAAAAACTGTACTGAAAGAAAGGGACAGTTTAACCTGAAAGAAAGAAAAGCCACTACTAAACACTGAACACAATTCATCTCTAGGGCACTTCCCAGCACCTTTCAGCATCAGGAAAAGAAGTCTCCAGAATTACTTTTTATTCTCTGTGAGACAGCCGGCCGAAGGCGGGACTCGGGCGCAGGTGAACACCGAACATTTTAACTCGCCGGCAGCCGCCCCCTTCTGCCCGCCCTACGGCGGGTCGGGCCAGGGGGACGGGCGGGATGCGCCGCTGCCTAACGCAACCGGGCAGCGCGGGGGCAGCGCCACCCGTTACCGGCCACGGCTGCCCCAGTGCCGTTCGGCGCCGCTGCCGCGCTCGTGTCTCCTCACGGGACTCGCGCCTCCCGTCACGCGCCGACGCGCGGGCACAGCCGCCCCCGCCCCGGCCGCGCGCACACGCTCTGCGGCTCCTCCCTCGCCGCTTGTTTTGGAGGAGCGCGTGGTCCTCTCCCATTGGGCCACGCGCCACAGCGGCGGTTGCGCGCGCGCGGGGACTACAGCTCCCGGGATGCCGCGCGGCTGCCCGAGGAGCGGGCGCTGGGTCGTTGTGCGGGTTGGCGGCGGCCGCGCGAGAGGACCGTGTGCGCGCGGCGGTGCTGTGACGGCGGCAGCGCGCGGGCAAGTTGAGACGGGCGCGGCGCCCCCGCCCGACGGGTCCCGCTGCAGGCAGCAGGAGACGCTGCCAGCGCCGCCGACCCTCAGCTCGTCCGGCTCCTTCCTGTGGCGGCGGCGGCTGCTGCGCTGCGCGGCGGGGCGAGGGCCGCCCTCCCCCGTCAGCCGCGGCGGGCGGAGCGGCGGCGGCAGCAGCAACAGCAGCATGAGTGGCGGCGGTGCCGTCTGGAGCACAGCGGCGAGGGCGCGGTTGGCAGCGCGGCTGCTGGCGGTGCTCGGCTGCGTCCTGACAGCGGAGGCCCAGGTAGGAACCAGTGGCAGATGGGACGATGCGGCAGGGTCCCCTCATGGCGGGCGGGGAGCGTGGCCGGTCAGGGCTGCCCCGCTGGCCGTGGGAAGGGCTGCGAGCCTCCATCTGAGGGGAGGGAAAGCAGAGGTCCTCCCGGTCGCGGGCTGCGGGACGCGGTGAGGGCTCTTGGGAGGGTCGTGGGGGAGAGGGCAGCTTCGGGCCGTGCGTTGTGCAGCCTCCGGCGAAGTCTGGGGATCCCTCTGTGGAGTCTGTAGCCCGTGTCCTTTTTAGTATCCTGCGGCTGCTGCTTGCTCGGGTGCAGACGGGGCCGGGCGGTTGGGAGCCTCCGTGCCGTGGGGCCCCGCTGCTGCAGTGAGGGGAGAAGCAGGTTGACCTGGGAGCCACTGGTAGTATAGTTGAATAGTGGTCCAGGCACACCAAAGAGTTGTTTAATCTAGGTAACACTGCTTGCTGCCTGTGGGGTGTTGTGCTGAGGAACTTTGGTTTGGGTCATATACTTGACTTTAGGCAGAAACTTCGCTGTCCTTATGAAGTCGATGAGAAGCTGTATGTTTGAATGATAATTATAGTGCCCAGGCTTGGCTTGTGTTTAGGTCGTGTGTGTTTGTCCACATTACAGAGAAGGGTGAGAGTGCACCTTATTTCTGTAAAATGCCTTTGCAGTTTCAGAATGACAGGTGTTTGTAGTTGGGAGTTTGCTGTTCATCATCATCAGCATGACTGTGGCTGAAATAATAGCTGGTGTCAAGTAGGGAAGGGTTTCAGCTGGGCCAGAGACATTTGAGTGAGTTTATATGGAAACATGGTGTCCACGTGGAGAAAAGTTTATTTTCTGTACCTGATTATTATTATTTTTTTTTATTTTCTAAATTTCTGCTTTGTGTAACGTGCTGTGTTGTGACCATCCAAGGCAGTGACTAGAGTATTCTGGCACAGATAGCTTTTGTTGCAGTTTTTTTCTATTGTAAGTTTTTCTCAGGTTTAAAAATGCCTTATTTTCATAGCTATTTTAGAGTAACTAGATGCTAATTGAGTTGAGATTCTTAAAGAAGCTCTTAACAAACTGGTATGGTCTTATGATGCTTGGCAGGGAGGCTGGTCGTCGCTATTTTGTAAAATTGTTAGCATATTGTATTCAGAGTTTAAATACCTAGAGTGTGACTTGTGCAGGGAAAAGATGAGCTAGCCATGAGTTCTTGGACTCATGTTACCTATAATTTTTCTGTCATTCTGCAGCTATAGCAAAGTAAAACATAAAGGAAGAAAACAAGGTATCCCAGGTGGTCTTCTAATCGTTGAGGCAATTAAAGTACAACCACCTGATAACACTAATAAGGTTGTTTGTATTAATAGATTGCTTGTTAGTATACGCATTTATTCAGGTTTTTCTTAATGTTGAAGTGCTGAATATGTTTCTTTTTCCAGATTTCATAAGGATAAATTGAGGCAGGTTGGACTTTGACCTTTTCTTCCGAAAAGCTTATCTTGGAGCAGATAAGTTAGAAGTTTAACATCTCCAGTACAGCTCTGATATCTGTACAAGAACTAAACTAGGTTTGACAATACATGGAAATATTTGATAAGCATATGGAAATATAGAAGAAATAGCAGCTATTCAATGTCAAACAACTTCTTGAACACAAATTATAGTAGGCTAATGCTTTTGAGGTTTATCGTAGAGTTCAAGGTGAAAAGAAAGCTCGATACTTGTCCATTGTAATAAAAGGTGTGATGACTTACACTACAGTTTGGCTCTATATTTGTGAACTAAGTTAACTAGTATAGTTCAATTAAAAAAAGGCAAAGTGCCAATTGTGTGAATAGCAACATAGGTCCTGCAATACAGAATTTTAACTGTGTAATACACTGTTCTTATTTTGATGTCTCCAGTTGGAGAAATAATCCACTGGAAGATCCGGTGGAACAAAAATGGAACAATTTTCTGCATGTGCTTAGAGTGTTCCATCATTATGCAAGTGAGAGCACTGAAGACTACACCTGGACTAATAAAAAAACCTCTTAACTGGGCTACTTGAAGCCTGTGTTGCTATTGTATTAGTTAGTGATGAATTGACTCCACTGACGTGTGATATTGGTGTTTCATATGTGCTGTCAGCCCATTTTTTGAATTGTGGTTTGGTACAGATATAGCATAGTTTAATTTTAGAGCATGACTTCCAAGGAAACATTGATTTTGCTATTTTATGTATACAAGGAGCCAACTGTTCCAGTTTTGAAAAGGTTGTGAGAAAGCAATTTAGCATTTCATTTGCTTGGTCTTGTCACTCTAAATTAATTTTTCTCTTAATAATTTCTTAGACTAGTTCTAATTTTTGGGGAGGGCTTATTTCTGAAGCTTCATAATGTTCTAAATAAACTGTACTGTACTTTGAAAGATGTTCTTAGAATCGAGATTTTTATCAGATACATCTGGTAAAGATGTGACCTCCATTAGTTTGCTGTTTTAGTTGAATAAAAAGACTGCAGCTTTTTATTTTCCCATGGGGATTTGACACTGAGTGTAACTACCGCATGTTTATTTGGAACATTTTTCCACTGAAAAAGCTTTTTCAGTTTTGCATAGATGGTATAAATATTTTTGTGAGCAGTGGCTATCTTCCTGAGGTGGTAATCAAAATAGTTTCCTCCTCTTTACCTTCTGAGTCCAAAGAAAATTTCTCAGATATTTCTTACTGCTTTCAGTTTAATAAATGATTGCTCTTCACATAAGGTTTATTCTGTTTGTTCAGTTTAATAGTATTTGAGCAAAATGTTCAGTTATCTTTTTGCCTTTTTATATTATAATTAATTGTACTACTGTTTGTTTTGTGGTATGGTGTTACCTGTTAAGACTGCAAAATTAATTTCTGCCTATGTGTGACTGGAGTCATTATAGATTAAAATGCGGGGGGGTGTGTGGGGGGGGGGGCGGTATTTCTGTAAGTATCAGTAATAAGAAATTTTGTCTTCTGACTTTGAAGTTGGTAGTCATGTGGGCTGTGAGATTTCTTGGCTTTGTGAAAAACGTGAAATTACAAATAGTCTCTTTTATAGCTGTTTGCCCAGGTTTAAAGATAGATAACATCAACAAGGCAAGCAGAACAGTGTGGAAGACTTTGGGTAACTTCCCTTAAATGAGTTTTACTTCATTGCCTTATCTACTCTGCAGAATTGTGACTTCCTATTTAGTGCCTTGGGAAAAGTAGGATCTACGTAAGGTGAATTTTCTACTTAAATGCTTTACTTCCATACCCTCACTTCTTTATTCTCACAGGAGGTTGGGGGAAATCCATTTTCCAGGCCACTTTTATGCTTCATAAAAGAGCAGAAGCCTGCAGTTCTGTTTCTAGTGACTCTTTTACATCAAGCTTGGTTATATAAGAGTATCTGTTCTGTGAAGTAGTGGAGTGATTTATCATGCATAAAACAGATTAGATGATTTTGTAATCTCATTTATGTGAAACCTGTGGAGAAAAAGAAATGCCATAAAATATTTTTTGTCACCTTTTGCACATAACCTTCTAATAATTAGAAGTTCTTCTAAGACCATGCAAGATATAAGATGTGTGGGCTTTCCTATTTTATATGCTTTCTAGGCCATCATGTATGTCAATGAATTTTCTGTCTGGCTGAAGACTAGTAGTAGTTAGCAACAGTGTTGGGTTCCATTCCCTTAGATATGGTCTAAAGCCTTTAAACTTTTTTCCCCTTTCTGCTAAGACACTGTCAGGATCTCAGCAAAGTATTGCTGTAGCTTAGTCTGATAAGTTAGTTGGGCCTGTTCTCTCTGCTACTTGCATGGTCCCACATTCCTCTCCCATGCTGGCAGTAGCGCTTCTGCACTTGTCAGCAGTCCTTTTCATAAAAGTGGTCTTAAGCTAGTGCGGTACCTTGAACCAGCTCACTGACCTGGCACAAGAAGAGGGATGGGACCTGCAAATTTCACAATAGATCTACAGCCTTGCAACAGAAGTGCCTGTTTCTGGTTTTCCTAGTATTTATTTGTGGAATTTAACTTCGAAGTTACTAACTTTTGGGGCATAAAAGTACCTGTTCCCCTTTCTTGCATGTCTCTAAGGAAACTAGTTGAAGTGTTCTTACACTTTGGGAAGAATTATAAAAATAAAATGACGGTGCGTTATTGTGGTGTTTTTTTGGCAAATCAACTAACGAGTGTTTGGTGGGAGAATACTTGGTATTCAACTCTGTGCTAATATACCACGTGTTCATAATATGGAAAATCTTACTGATCATTCTGCAGAAAGTTCTATATGCTGAATCTGTCAACAAATTTCAGGGCTGAAAGTGTTAATCTAGCGAACTTTGATTCAGCATTGTAGTTGGAGGTGGACTTAAGCTTGAAAAAAAGTGCTAAGGTCTGTTTTCTAATTCTGAGTGTGTAAAGTATCCTGTAGAGTATTTTAGTTATGAGAAATAAATTATTTGCTATGGAACTGCATTTCATGGTATTTCTTTTGACTGTCATATTTTCCTGTAGTTAATATTGCATTTTTATTAAAAATTGTATGTATTTTTTTAATAGCTCACAGGAGTCCTGGATGATTGTTTATGTGACATAGAAAGCATCGATGACTTCAATACTTTCAAGATCTTCCCCAAAATACAGAAACTGCAAGAACGTGATTACTTCAGATATTACAAGGTACAATTAGAATGGTGTTTCCCTGAATAATTTAAATTAAAAAAAAAAAATATAGGAAGGATTACATATAAAATCAACTTGTCAATATTAAGTTGGCTTTTAGAAGCCCACAGCTCTTTAATTTGGTTGTAGCAGGTTTTCAGTCCCTGACAGTTATGTTGGCAATATGTCATGTTTGCTATGTTAATCCTGGAGTCAGTGACAGTAAAGCATGACTGCGTTCATTCAGCTGATAAGTGGTAACTTTAAAGGTAGTATCTTTATACTGCTTAATCTGGAAAAGTATTGTATATTACCAACTTTCTGACAGCATGTGATACTTGTCTTCTAAGAAACGTGGGTAATTTTAAATTGAAATATTGCAGTGATTTCCTTTTCTTGTAAGTTGCTATCTGAGTTCTCTACCTAGAGAATTGTTATTCCTTTGAAAAATACTTAAAAATACCTTGACTCCAGTAAAGTATTTGACACAGTCTCCCACAGCATCCTTACAGCTAAACTGAGGGAGTGTGGTCTGGACAATCGGGTAGTGAGGTGGACTGTGAACTGGCTGAAGGGAAGAAGCCAGAGAGTTGTGGTCAATGGCGCAGAGTCTAGTTGAAGGCCTGTGTCTAGGTCAGTGCCTCAAGAGTCAGTACTGGGGCTGGTATTATTCAATATATTCATCGATGATTTGGATGAGGGAATAGAGTGTACTATCAGCAAGTTTGCTAATGACACCAAACTGGGAGGAGTGGCTGACATGCCAGAAGGCTGTGCTGCTATTCAGCAAGACCTGAACAGGCTGGAGAGTTGGGTGGGGAAAAATTTAATTAAATATAACAAGGGCAAGTGTAGAGTATTGCATCTGGGTCGAAACAACCCCAGGTTCCAGTGTAGGTTGGGGAACGAGCTATTAGAGAGCAGGGTAGGGGAAAGGGACCTGGGGGTCCTGGTGGACAGCAGGATGACCATGAGCCAGCACTGTGCCCTTGTGGCCAAGAAGGCCAATGGCATCCTGGGGTGTATTAGAAGGGGGTGGTCAGTAGGTCGAGGGAGGTTCTCCTTCCCCTCTGCTCTGCCCTGGTGAGACCACACCTGGAATATTGTGTCCAGTTCTGGGCCCCTCAGTTCAAGGACAGGGGACTGCTGGAGAGAGTCCAGGGCCATGAAGATGATGGGGTGGAGCATCTCCCTTATGAGGAAAGGCTGAGGGAGCTGGGTCTCTTTAGTTTGGAGGAGACTGAGGAGTGACCTCTTTAATGTTTACAAATATATAAAGGGTGAGTGTCATGAGGATGGAGCCAGGCTCTTCTCAGTGACAACCAATGGTAGGACAAGGGGTAATGGGTTCAAATTAGAACACAAGAGGTTCCACTTAAATATGAGAAGAAACTTCTTCTCAGTGAGGGTGACAGAACACTGGACCAGGCTGCCCAGGGAGGTTGTGGAGTCTCCTACTCTGGAGACGTTCAAAACCTGCCTGGACACATTCTGTGTAGCCTCATCTAGGTGTTCCTGCTCAAGCAGGGGGATTGGACTAGATGATCTTTTGAGGTCCCTTCCAATCCCTAACATTCTGTGATTCTGTGAATTTTCAAGTAGTATGTAATATCACTTTTTATTACTTTAAACATTTTTCTTTCTCTGTATTAGAATCTGATGAGTAAAATAAGACATTTGAAGCCTGATACGTCTGGTTTCAGATGTGCTTAAATTGAAAATGAGTTGCATTCTGAGATAATCATATGATTGCCTGTCACTGGAAAAAGGAGGTTACACTCCTTAAGAGCAGACTGTCCTGCCCCTTCTGTGTTTTTCTTTCTTGGGCTTGTCTGACTGTGCATTAGGTCAATGCATCTCTTTAACCTGGTAGATTTTTAGTTTGGATATTTGGGTTTGGTTGGTTTGGTTTTGTTTTCCCTAGGATGTAAGAAGTTATCTAGCTGATCTGGAATCAGGCAAGTATTAAACACATGCAAGGTGGGGTTATGAATGTGAGGAAGGAGAAAAAAAGTGCTAGAATCTTCAGTTTCTAGGCTTAGCAAGCAGTAATGTGTAACTTCATTCTGAATCTCCTCCTGCTACATGATACAGCTCTGACTTCACTTTTCAGGAGAAACAAAATATGTGCAACTACAGTGGTAATACATCACATTGTAGTGGTAATTAAATTCTCCAGAGACAACAGAAAGGGATAAAACAGAGGAGCAACACATATACAGGGTTTTATACAATCCTATTTTCACCCTGCAAATCTAGAGCTGCTAATCATTTCAACAGCAGTTCTGCAGACTATACTTAAATAGTGTTGCCATCCTACCTCATGTTTCATACTGATCTTCCTAAAGGATGGGCAATTACAAAGGCCAGTGTGCAGTCCACCCATCACCACACATTATCTAATACTTCCAGTTGTGACAGGGAAAAATCTGTGTTGAACAAGAAAACTAAGTCAGAATGTTTTTTACCTTTTCCACTCTGAATATGCAACGGTTTTTTTGATGGCCCTGCAGAGAATCATGGAGTTGCTATTAAGCACATAGATGGATGTAGAGATTATGAGGGTAGGCAATGATCATCCGGGTCAGCTACAGTATAGCTAAATACTGAATATGCGCAGGGGAGTATACTTATTCTGGGAGTAAAAACACTCCTACTCTGAAGTAATTTAATTTGTAATAGGAATTCAGATCATGACCTTTTGTAACTACAGTCACAGTATTCCTGTTGTGTTACTAGTTCAACAGCCATAAAATAACTCTAAATGTAGTCTATAATGCTGAACAGACTATCTAGTTTTTTATTTTAAAATTTTCTCTGACTTTTAAAAGCTTGATGAAACTGTGCTAGGTGGTTTCTATATGGTTAATGGAACACTTCTTAGTGAAAGAAATAAGGGAATAAATTATTTTGTCTCTGTGTAGTTTTATACATCAAAACACAGAAACTATGGAAGCCTCATGATAAGGAGCCTAACTTTGAATCTGTGACAAGTATTGAATAATGCTTCAAAAGATAATAATGAGATCTAATACTTCACACCCTGAAGAAAGTATAAGGAAGTTCTGTGTAGTCAGCGCATGATTGGTTAAAGTACAAGTGCTATACAGCCACAGTGTCTCTCAGGACTGTGTGTGCACTGGTTTTCAGTGCTCTTGAGTCATTCTGGAAATACTGTATCTTGATTTGCAGGTGTTCTTTCTGAATTAATCTGCAGTTTAGACAGCAGTATTCTTTTATTTACAGTGTTCCTCTGTGTCAGAATAGTGACTGCCTAGTTACTTGCATCTCAAGTATGTTAGCATTTTTTTATTGTTACAGTTTACTTTGAAGAAGGTTGTAGTCTGTTAGCTGGTCTTTTTATTGGTAGAAATTGGTGGGAAGAGCATGTTTCATATAATAGGTCTTATTGTGAAGGTCATGTAAAATGTAATACTCTTTGTGCTTTACTTAAAGATGAGTGAAGAAGTACAAAAATTATAAAATTTTACTTTTTTTGGTTTTTTTCTAGGGGTGGTGTTTGTGGATTGAATAGAGGAAATAGGCAGGAAGTGACCTAAAATCTCTACTTTTAATGTATCTATGCTAGTATGGGTTGAACTGCAACTAGAAGATGGTTGTCATCACTCCTAAGAAGTTGTACCATCTGCTTAATGTCTTGTTTTTTGACTGAGGAATCTCTCTAACTTTTTGAATCTGAATTTATAATCCCCAGTCATGCTAAATAAGTAAATCAAAATTGATATCTGGAAATCAGTCTTTCCTTCAGATGCTATATAGTAGTTAACTTTGTATATGTGTTTTGAAAATACAGAAAGAACTTGCTGAAAGGTTTGGTAGAGCAATTTAGTATAATAAAGGGCAGCTGAGCAAGTCAAACATTAAGTTTTGTTCTTTGGAGATCTTTTGTGGTATCGAGAGAACACTTAAAGAGGCAATTCTTTTTGTTGTGCTTTAATTTGGGTACACAGTGCCTCAGAACAGTTTATCCTTCAAGCATTAAAGGTTGTTTCTTGAATTTTTGTGCATGGTTTTGATTTTTCTTAGCTGTCAAAATTAAATGAATAGACTGGAGGGAGAGTAAAATCTGGCTACAATTGATCCGAGATTCTTCGTATTGTACCCCATTTGTATCAGAGGCATACTTTTCTTTAGTTTTTCTTTTGGTTAGTGTGTTATGTATAATGCTGGGGAAAAAATGAATTTGATTAATTTATCTATTGTTGAGGTGTTGGTTTGACAATTCAGTGAATGCAGCCATTGGGCTTCTGTTACTGTATTACCCCTCAAAACAGGCCACTTAAAGCAAAATACTGGTCCAGTATAAATGTACTCTGGCAGTTAAATGTGTTCGAACCATAAAGGGTTTTTTTAAATGGAATAATTGTTCAAGGCTGCTCAGTGATTTCAGGTTTTCTCCAAATTAAAAGATTGAGTAATCTGTTTCTTTTATCATAGCAGGAACCCTTCAGGTACCATATGCAGTGGACTCCAAGTTCACGATTTAGAGTTCATTTGCCAGTTCTTAGGGGGCTGCTCTATAATTGGAGGCCATTATAATACTCTTTCTTCCTTGACCAGTTATGATGTGTAGTAAAGATTGCCTGGTTTTATTGCTTGAAACCTGAAATCATCCAAGCGCTTATTTTAGTTAATAAACTTGTGCACTAGTTTGTCCTTTATCAAATGTATTTTCTTGATCAGTATAGTACAACGAATTGTAAATACAACCATTTTATGGTTGCATATGGCTGATTTGCCTTCTTTCTGATAGCTTATTTACTGCTTTGAAGTGATATTAGTGGTGAGAGATTTAATTTGTGATTTCATATACTATGTGTCCACTGGAGACCATTATCACTAACAATTCCTCTCTGGCAACTTTCAGCTTTATATGCTTAGAGGTAGAGTAGTTAAAAGAAACCAACCGATAGACCAAACCTGCACACTGCTCCCCACCCCAGCTTAAGTACTAAATTTAATGCTTTTTCCTTGTATCCTCTCCTTTAGTTTGAAAGGATTTCTTGGTACTGAGAGCTTTTTCTTTAAAGTTGCCTTATATAAGTGTTGATTGTAAACTTTTGGGTTTTTATGTGTAGGTCAACCTGAAGAGACCGTGCCCGTTTTGGGCTGATGATGGCCACTGTTCTATCAAAGACTGTCATGTAGAGCCTTGTCCTGAGGTATGGATTGAATAATATGAAACAGAAAAAGGTCATTTGGTTAAAAGGTTTGTGAATTTGCAGTGACTAACAATATTTACTAATAGGAACTTAAATTTAAATAAAGGAGTGACAATAAAATTAATTTCAGAAGCAGAAGTTCAACCAAAATATTTTAAGGTCTTAGTCATTTTACCAATAAAACATTAAGAATAAGTCTCTTTTAAGCTCTAGCACTGTTTTGGATATATAATCTTGAGAAGGTAAAGGAGAAAGTTAGTTATTTAAAAGCAAGTTTGCTTTGACCTCTGTAATATTTGATTTGTAGATTTTAATCAGACAATCATTTCTATGAACAGTGTAAAACTGTGATTTATTTTTTGTTTTTAGAGCAAAATACCTGTTGGAATTAAGGCTGGGAGCACTAATAAGGTAAGTATTCATTTATTATACAAGTTCTCTCTGTTTGTGGTGTTTTTCTTTGTTTTTTAAAACCTTAACATTACAGTCGTGGTGTGACTTTTTACAAACCTTCAGTCTTGGCATAGTGATGAAATTGTTAACATAACATTACCATAACTGATCAGTTCCTGTACATGGCTTTACATTTTCACTTTTACATATAATAGTGTTTCTGACATAGCTGATACTGTTGTGTCATTCTGAGTCTGTCACAACTTGAGAGCTGGTGCAGACTGCCTCAATGAATGACCAGCGACAGCAGTATGTGCCCATAGAATGCCTGATGCAAAATATTTTGTTCATTTCTGAGTACAGGCCACCTTCTATAGGGCCTAGGCTAAGATGCACCGGGTAGTAGCAGCGCAGTCTTTTCTAAGAATCATATATAATCACAACCTCTAGTGTTAAAAGAACCTTAACAATTATATGTAGTTTTGCCATGTCTAATGTTGAGACGGTTATTAGTCTAAAAATGATTTGGTCTTTAGGCTAAAGTGGTCAGTGTCAGATTAAGTAGTCAGTATGTGCTGTTGGCTTTTGCTTGCTTCTTTCCAAGTCATCTTTCCTAAATCACCAAGCAATCTTAGCAAAGCCAGAAAAGTAGAGAGGGTATACATGCCCAATAAAACAGGTCAGAGCAGAAAAAGAAACAACCCTTCTCTGCCCCCAAATCCCAAACACACTGCCCAATGATAAGAATTTTTGCAGTTGATGGAGTAATGGTGCCCAAATGAGAGATCTTCCTGTTGAGTGCATTGGCTGTGTTGTAGACCCCTACTTACCGTTGCTTAACTATCATATCTCCATCCTCCCTAGTATTTTCCACCTCACTGGGCAGTCACAGTTGGTGCTTGCCTCACCTGAATGTAGCTCACCATATTGTAAATGGCTATTGGCATTAGGTGTAGACTTTATATCAAGAAAGATCACTGAAAATAGCTGAGAGGAATACTTCATTGTGAATTGATGACTTCTGTGTCCTGCTGTCATAAACAGTGCAGGTAAGTCTGCCCAAGATTTAGCTCAGGAAGAAGTCTTGGCTCCTGTTCATACATACGTACTCAAACTGAAGTGTGCCTCTTCATTGAAAGGTTTCTGGTGATCAGAGAAGAAACATCTTTCTCACTGACATGACTTAAATGTCAGTCATTCACTGTTTCAGGACAAGCAACTTTGGTTGTTCTGGGAAAACTTTTGCACTCTAGACAGAAGATTTAGGGTTTTAGATTATCCATAATCTTTAGATTATCCATAACATGTTGCCAGTTCTCTTTTACATTGACTCTGCTCTCTTCCAAGCTTGATTGCAGAGAAACTGACTCCTGGAACACCATAGTGCCTCCTAAAGAGGCATTCTAAGACATTAAAGACTGTTTTAGAAACTGTTCTTCAAGTAGGCATTTGAGCTACCTGATTGATTAATCTTGAGAGTCATAAGTAAGATCACAGTATGTTTGGGATTGGAAGGGACCTCAAAAGATCATCTAGTTCAATCATCCTGCTGGAGCAGGAACGCCTAGGTGAGGTCACACAGGAACATGTCCAGGCGGGTTTTGAATGTCTCCAGGGAAGGAGACTCCACAACCCCCCTGGGCAGCCCGTTCCAGTGCTCTGTCACCCTCACTGAGAAGAAGTTTTTTCTCAAATTTAAATGGAACCTCTTGTGTTCCAGCTTGATTCCATTACCCCTTGTCCTATCATTGTTTGCCACCGAGAAGAGCCTGGCTCCATCCTCATGGCACTCACCCTTTATATATTTATAAACATTAATAAGGTCACCCCTCAGTCTCCTCCAAACTAAAGAGCCCCAGCTCCCTCAGCCTTTCTTCATAAGGGAGGTGCTCCACTTCCTTAATCATCACTTCGGAAGTGAAAAATCAGCCACCTTTTGCTTTCTCCACAATGAAACTGGGATAGCTTATTTGGGAAGCTATCTTTTGCTGCTATGTTTGCTACAGTTGTTTCCTTTGAATTGCCTTTTAGGTTGTTGCAACCAGCTACAGTACTGAAAGTTGGGCAGTTCTGCACCTTTAATCTGTAGCAGAACAAAGGCACTGATATCTGCTGTTTCTTTGTCAGAAAAAGATATTTCTGCAGGAAAATTTTCATCAGGACTGACATAAATCTTACCTACGGTATTTTCTTCTTATGATTCAGTTAAAGATCTTTCTCGGAGCCAATTAAAAATTTACTATCTCATTTAATATCCCTTTTAAGGAAACATCAAACTCATCTTAGTGTGAATGTTTTGTTTCAGGGGCTATTCAAGTACTGTGCTGTTAGCCTGTGATTAGTCCATTTGGGAAAGTTGTGTATTATGGATTATCCTTAAAGTATTGGTTAAAAAAAAAAAAGGTGCTTTTCCTGTGGGGACATATATGTCCAGTTTCTCTCTTTCATACTGATAGTGTCTGCCTTGGAAAAGTGAAAACAACCCATGACATGTTTTGAATTATGAGATCTATGTTCTCTTCAGTAGATATACTCAGGGTAGAAGTTTTCTGTGGTGTAACTGCTTGGCTTCTGTGCAGTTTCCTATTGCCCTTCTCTCTTAATTTAGATGAGCTTGTAAACTTCTAGTTTTATTTAGGCTTTTGTGGGAGATTTTTTTTGTTTGTTTGCTGAAGCATAGAGAGAACAGTTCTTCTTTTGAAATCTCATCTAGCCACAAAGACCAGGGTTACACTTGCACAGCTTCCCTACAGAAGTGCAGTTAACAGTAGAGGATCTCTTTTTAATTCTTGGCACCAACATAAGGTTTTTGAGATGCTGCTGGAGAGGCACAAAGGAGGGCTAGACATTAGAGAACTGTCATGACAGCTGCTATATTAATCTTTGAAGCAAGGGACAGGATGCACTGACTGGAGGTTAAAACATTTAACTTAATATTTTACTTCCAGTCTACCTCTTTTCTGTTTTCTTCCAGAAACTGCACTTAGGAGATCCTGCTTTGGCAGGAACAGATTCTTTGTCCTGATCTACTCAGTGATCACAGAGCACTGGTCTGATAGCTGTTGCTGTTGAACAGTGGAGAATAGTGAATCCTGGAAACGTATTTTGAGGCTTGAATATTCATTCTGTTTGAAACCTTAAATTTAGGATTATATTCTTGGCAGTAAGGCTTTTCACTTCAGGATAGGGAATGGTTTGCAACTCTAGGCATGCAAAATGTTTTCTTCAGCATCTCGGTATGTTATTTCATCAGCAATACCTGATTCATTCTAGGTCAGATATGTTCCTTGTTCAGATTTTTCCCTTTAGCATCCATATGATACTAAACAATGAGCCCCCCACACTTGGCAAATCCAAGAAAATTAAGCATTTCCTTCTAGAGTAGGCCCCTAAAAAGGTTTAAATTACTTATGTTTTTCAATCTCCTTAATGTCTTTGGTCTTCAGTAGGTTCTGCTATTTTTCTATGTATTCGTTCTGGCAAACATATTTTAAAGCAAGTCATCTTGCTTACTCATTTGAACAGTTTTAATTAAATCCTTTCATTTTCGAGCGGTGTTGTGATACTTTGCTTTAGCATCTTGGCGACAAGTCTGTCATCAGAAATGAACCATTCTCTTTAAAAATGTATACAATTACTATTGTTTGCTATTGCTGAAGGGTTGACCCAAGCTTACATTTTTATTTTGAGCTGGTTTTGGATAGTAATCCTTCATGTCAATATATATGTGCCCTGAAGTGAAGCCAGAAGTTTAGTTTTATATAAGCTACCAGTCACTTAACATAAAATCATTTTCTGTATCTTTTAAGGACTGTGATATGCTAGAAATCTGTAAACCTAAGGCTGAGCCTGCAAAATAAAACACAGACAAAAACCCCCTAACCCGAAAACCCAAAAAAAGAGGAATTTGGGTTTGTTTATCTTTTAAGAGAGCAGTGATACTACCTATTATGTTTCAAAACTGTTAGAAGGATTTTTTTTGTTTAGCTTTAAGCTGACAGATTTAACAAATTCCCGAATAACCATATTATTTTTGTGTAGTGGTATTCAATCTTTAATTCTTTGAATGTTTTCCTTAGTATTACAACAGTAAGTCTATTTTAGTGGATTTCTCTTTTAAAAATACTGTAGAATCAGAGTTCAGCCTAAATACTTCAATATCGCCTTTAATAAAAAGTTTAGTTCAGCTTGAAAAGCCTCTCTTCAGAGCTGTGCACATCTAAAGAGTGCCAATGAAAAGGATTAAATGAAACATGAGGGGAAAATGGCTAATACTGATACATTTTCCTACTGAAATGAACAATGAAACTGGGGGTATGATTATGCTTGCAAAATACAAGGTATGTTATAGGTTTGATGCTTTGTGTCTTCCAAGGTCCTTTTACAAGAATGTAAATAAGTATGGGAAACACTTCAGAACTCAATTTAAACAACAACAAAAAAAATCTTCTGTGATAGTTAAGTCCACAGAGTTAAATTTGCCTGATGAAATTAAGCAAATAGAAATAAGAAGTGGTCCAGAATTACTTACTGCTGCTAGAATCTGAGAACTTTCCTTGATGCTAGTCAACTCAGTGCTAAACCTAGAAATATCTTTCACAGCATCTGTTCTTGGAGAATTTTAGCTAATTCATTTGTATATTAAATATGAACTTTCTTACAGTATTCAAAAGCAGCAAATAATTCCAAAGAATTGGAAGACTGTGAGCAAGCTAACAAACTGGGAGCAGTTAACAGTACCTTAAGGTATGCTGTGATTTACAATAATAGTACAAAAATAGTAACAAAGGAGCTTTTCATTTTTGTCTGTCTTGTTTTTGCAATGTGCTGGTTTTTGTTCTTCATTCTTTCCATAGCCCATTAGAAAGTAAATGTGAAATGATGCAAGAACATCTGAAGGTAAAGGCGTGAAGTGAAAAAAAAAAAAGTGCACTTGGATATTATTTTAAAGAGGTATCTTACAGCATCAGGAGTTGGAGGAAACTTGCACATAAACCCACCTTTCTTCTACTTTTTGATTATACCAGTCTTTGTTCTTGATGACTGTACTTGGTTAAAGGATTCTCTCATGCTTTGTCTTTCTGTTACACTGATGTGCCTGTTTGTGATTATTCAGTGAACCAGATCAGGGAGTTTGTGAGTTACTTTTGTTGTTGGTAAAGTTATTTTTAGCTTGGATCAATTCCCTGGTCTTGCTTATTGCATGGCACAGTCAGGGTTGAGTGGGAGGAACTCTGTAGTTGCCCCTGAATAGAAAAGGCTTAAGACAAATAATATTTATTGAGCAATTTAGCTTTGAAGGGCATTTAGACATCCAGTCTCCCACTAAAAAGCAAGGCTAACTATTGCAGATCTCGTTGAAATTACAGGAAACAAAAATATGATGCATCCTCCCCTCACGCCCAAGTGACAGCTGCTATAGTACTTTGAAAAGTGTTAAAAATGTGTGCTATGACAGTATTTTACCAAGCTGTTACCAAAGGAAGAGAAGTCACTGCTACTGCACAGTTTGTTCAAGTAATGACGGTGAAGTCTTTCTTGCTGTCTGACATTAACGACTTTAAAAAGTACTGCAGTTGATGCCTGCTTGAATCTCTGCAGTTAACAAGCAGTAACTCCACATATTCTCGAGTTAGATATTCAGAATTCAGTTCCAAGTTAACTACTATATGTGGATTGTGTTTCTTGCTGACATTGTTAATTTAAAAGTTTAAAATCAAATGTATTTTTTTCCCTTCAGTAACCAAAGTAAGGAGGCTTTCATTGACTGGGCAAGATACGATGATTCACAGGATCATTTTTGTGAACTTGATGGTAAAATATTTAAGCTTTTTCAGAGTTTATTTTCTGTCTCTTTAAAAAAAAAAAAACAAACATAAAGGATTACAGTTTTGTCTGCAAACAATGATTTTAAAAAAGTTTTAATTTTGTGCTAAATGGAGATGTGACAGTTCATATCATCTTACAGGCAAATAATGTATTTTTTTACAAGGAGCATTTGATACTCTACACAGTGCACGTTCACTGTTACCTTCTGTTAGTATAGTGAACAGGAGGCTTTTATGGATATAAAAAAGAAGGTAAATGGGAGGGGCTTGGCATATATTTTTTAAAAAAAGCTTATTCTCACAAAAGAGTTTCATCTAGCACAAATACAAGACAAATTACTTGCAGCTGATTCAGTTTCTTAGTACTATATTATTTTTGTTGCTATTCTACTGTCTGTGCTTGGACTGAGTTGGTTCCTTGTCCAGCCTTCCTATGTTTCCAGATGATCTCTGCACTAAATTCACCCTTATTTGTAGGGACTTTCTTATTGTTAAAACATTAGGATACTAGGCTGTCTTTCCTCTGCTCCACATGTGAGTCTTTTTATTTGCTTGTAACTTTCAAAGTTCAAATGAATGTTTTTCAGATAAATATGAGAATTGCCAAGTTCAGGAATGACTGCTTGAAGGCCTTTTTAATAAACACCTTAGAAAGCTTTCTGTGCTAGGAAAACTTGGGGCATAATGCAAGATGCTTTAGTCTTCCTTTAGGTTAATGTTTGGTGTCACCTGAGAAAGTAGCAGCTGTAGTGGACTTACCAACTGTGGGTCTCTTTAGCACTTCTGTGTCTTATCTGTCAAAATTTTCTGTATAAGCTTTTTCTGTAATAAATAGTCAGTGACCATTACTGTAGATATGAACTGTTATATAAAATAAGCTGTTGTTGTCTCTACTGCCTACTTAAATTTTTTAAGAGGGCTTAGTTGCGAAAGATATAGTTTAGGAGCATTAATTTTAGGAGTAATACTAACTTAAGTAGTTCCTGGTTCTGCCTCCATCTCTCCTTGCATCACACCCTGCTGAAAGAGGATGTGCTGCACCCAGCTGTGTTCTTCCAGTGTATTTTTTCCACGGGCGTGCATCTTTCTGCATGGTAAACTGATTCAGCTTACTTGACTAGCGGGAAACTAAGTTGACAACTACTTCTCATCTCCCCGATTGTTGTGATGAAGTGGCTTATCAGATGAGTTTGTGAGCTGGAGCAGGGAGAGATGAGAGAGAATAACTACTGGGATGAGGTAGAAACTCTTGTTTTCTTTCTCTTCTCTCTTCTTGGTGGTGAGAGAGCTCTTCATTCACTCAACTGTAGCACAGAACCGTATCACCATTTTAAATTTTTAGTAGCTTTTTGTTTGGCTTAATGATAAACTAGATAAGGGAATTGATCTAGCTGAAAAAAACTTCATAACCCAGGTCGGCTTTCCATCTTTCTGTTGCACTGCCCCACAGACTCAAATGTATGTGGATAATGAGAAGAAAAAGCGGAGACCTGAAGTGACCAGGAAGTGTAGGAACTGCCTAGGTTAGCCGTTCTGTCAAAGAAATAACACAAGCTGTAATTTGACTTTGTCTCATCTGGCACTCGCTATGTTGTTGTGCATTTTGTGTCTGTGTCTTTCCTTTGTTTCTGTCACTACTGCTGAAGCGATGCTTAACTGCTCATGCAGAGTCATCTCTTCTTCTTAGAGTAGTATTCACTGTAGTTTCTGTGGCTTTTTTTGACGTCTGAGGAAATGCTCAGTGGCTCTGCTTGGCCTATTCCTATGAATAAGTTTCTGGACTACTGGCTTGTATGTAGGTTTTTTTTAAGCATGACTTGCTCTTGACGTAGAATTTCAAAGAGGAGGGAATTCTTCCTGCTTTTTACTGATTGTAGCTCGAAACTCAAGTTTCTATTCATACGGAGTTTTTAAGCAGAGAGAGTACTGTTTCACAATTCTTTTTGCATATGTTGCCTGAATTTGTAGTCAGCTTTAGAGATGAGGGTATAATTTTTGGAAATGCTGATTAAATAATGTTTCTTGCCATAACCAAGACAGCATTCTGCAATATGCTGAAAGTTTGTTCAATTAAGCAATGTGAACCAGACTTTCTGCCAGCATGCAAGGGTATCTGGGGAAAAAAGGGATTTAGCTAATAAAAATGCAATATGTAGCAACTAAAAGATGCACTTATTTGACCTCGTCTTTATTAAGAAGCCCTTGCAGCAGTATATCCATTTCAAAAAAGCAACCCCTTCAACCAGATACTGCTGGAAAAAAATAAACCCTGAATTTGAAGCCCATTTAAAAGAAAACACTGGTTTTATCTTAGCATATGATCAGAGAACACATTGCATGACTAGTGTTCATGGTAGAGTTGAAGAAACAACATAGAAGGTGTTCAGACACTGTAGAAATTAAGGTCACATGAGAGATTTTGGAAAAATTATATACTTTTAGCCTTTTAATTAGTGTGTATATTGTTGTATTTTTATGTAAAAGGCATTCATAATCCAACTAGAAGACAGAATAGTATTATATGAGACCTCTTATTTATATTTAATTCTGTGTGACTGTTTTTTAAAATTAAATCTTTTTTTAACTGATCGGTTAGAATATGTAACAAAAGGTTTCCTATTTAGATGAGAGATCTCCAGATGCACAGTATGTGGATTTGCTGCTGAATCCAGAACGTTACACTGGATACAAGGGGCCTTCTGCTTGGAGAGTGTGGAACAGCATCTACGAAGAAAACTGCTTCAAGTAATTGGGAGGGAGAGGAAGCCTACTTCTTATGCTTGCACTTCAATTTAGCTTAAAGCTGATTTTCTTGTTTTCTATCTTATTTTCTAGGCCTCGATCTGTCTATCGTCCTTTAAATCCACTGGCACCTAGTAGGGGTGGGTCTTGCCTGTTTTATTTTCTAATGCAGTTCTTTTAACATAGTGACTATTGCTGTACAAGTGATACAAATAGCAATCTTGACTTCGTAGGTATGCTTTCTGCTTTTTTAGTTTCCTCTGTAGAGGCAGCCATCCATTTTCAATATTTAGACTAAGGTTTGTGATACTTGATTACATACATGCTTAATCTTATGCATATGAATATGCTTAATGTCAGGGGAGCTAATGTGAAAGCTTAAGTAAGTCTCAAGCTGTTTAGTAAATGTCACAATAATTTTCCAGTGTGGATGGGAAGGAGTTAAAGTTCAACTAAAATGTCAGCATTCCTGTATTCTTCCCTAGTGTTTTTTCCTAGAGCACTAATCACTTTAGCTCATAGTCATTCTAGTGTAATGTAGCTGTACATATTCCATCCGTAATGTTTAACGTATTAGAAATGTACAAATACTTGCGTTATATGAAGAAAGAGTGGATACTTAAGACGACTCAGTTATCTGCAGGAATGTTTAGAAAAAAAGGCATGGCAGTGACTTAAATCCCAAGTTTTCAAATTTAAGTTGAAAACTATAACCTGATGTTCCAAATGAATCTGCTTTCTCCTGTCAGTGTGTCTCATTTCCCTTAAAAATTAACTATTAATCAATAGATTGAGTTAGAAAACATCACCACACATTAGAAAGTCAAAATAGCTTTTAGTAATTATAAATACTGAAATTATATATTGTTGGTATACTAAAATAAAAACAATTTTAAGAGCAGTTTAATTCAGGGATCAGAATTTCTGAAGGGAACACTGGTCAGATTATTGAATAATGTGAACTGAAGAAGATGACTTCCTAACCATCTCTCTAAAGCTAAAACATAGCTTTCAAGTGCATGTAAATCAGCTGTGACTAAGATTTCAAATTCTTAGCAACTTTCATTATTAAAAATGTGTTTAGTCTTAGGTCATCTTGAGGAAGATGGTGGAAAGTAGCCTATCTTTTTGTAGATTAAATAAGGTTTCTTGGACTTTTTTCAGTGTTTGTAGTAAAACCTGTGTTTCATTATTTACTTTGCTGTGGAAATTATCTTTTAAATGCTTATGGAATTTTTTTTTCTTTCCTTCCCTAAGGAGGAGATGATGGTAAGTCATCTTAATTTGCTTGACTTGCAGAAATGAAGTAAGCATTAAAGAGTTTTGGACATCTGATTTATTACTTTATTGGCATTGCTTTAGAGGGCAGGAGAGTTATGTTTTTATGCAGATGATTGATCAAAAAAATGTTTTTATTGGGGTAATTCTTTCATTCGGAGTAGGGAGAAGGAGTGGATAAGAGCAAAATACAGTTCTGTTGTTTGTTCTTATCCTTGTAACAATGCGTCATGATAATGTTATCGAGATAACTGAAAATGCATAAATTAAAGGATTCTTGGGTCTCCTCCCAAGAAGGACATTATTTTATGTACTTTCTTGAATGTCCTTGATTTTTGGGAAGGTGAGGAGAGAGTAGTGAGGAAAGGCATTTGGTCTGTCTACAGTGAGACAGACTTTAAGATTTTTCAGTCAACTGAAAGATCTCAGGCAAAACATCTGAGCCTACAGGAAGCCTTCAGACAGCAGCACTCAAGGCAAAGGCTGTCAGATATACTTACACTCTTCGGCACATCTTTCACTGCTAGTGCGTATAATCAGCTTTCACTTCCATATGCTTCTGAATGCCCTGGCCAGTAACTTAGTCATTTTTGTATTTCTCCTCTTCTGACCTCAACAGATTTAAACCAACCTCAAAGTTCAGCCACTTCTGTGCCAGTTCTCACTTTAATAACTAGATTATTTAGATTTATGTCCAGTTGGCAGCCAATGTTAGTATGCATAGTAATATAAAGAGACTGTAATGTTAAAAAAGAATACTCTTCATTTAACTCTATGCTTTGTATTTACAGGAGAATCTTTCTACACATGGCTGGAAGGTAAAGGCTCTTGGATGGGTTAATATAATGTTCAATTCACTAGAAGAAATGCTGTAGTATTTTTTCCATCTTGCCAAATATTTTTCATAGTGTAGTCTTTTTGATAAAGTGCACAGAACTTCTGAGTGCCATTCAAAGAATATTTTTTTTCTTGATGGTGTTTGGAAATCTCATTCACTTAGATGGTATACCCCTTAAACACCCTTCAGCGTTTCATCTTTTATAAAGAGGGAGTTCACTTCAATACCAGTTACCTTTGAATTTTCTGCTCATTTTAGGCATTTAAGGAGGAACATTATTATTACTAACATTGCTAGGCATTTATATTTGAAAACAGCTTTAAAAACATTAGTTTGTGATGGTTCTGTTCCCAGTATAAAACTAACATAAGTATATGTATGTTCAGAAGGTAATTTGCTTTTTATTAATATTTAAATGGAAAGTATTATTACAGTGGTAGCAATCAAAATCACATTTTGGAGATGTGCAGGAAAGTAAATCAGTTTAATGGACTTTAATATTAAACTTAGTTTATTCTGCCTTTCATAAGCTTTTACTTGTCTGGTTGGAAATTTCTAGCTGGTGGTGTTGTAGGAAAGCATACAAATTTATGTACTTTTTAAAATGTGATGACTGTAAATGAGGCCATATCTCAGCCTTACAGAGGCTTTACCATCAGCTCTTCCTGCTTCCATTTGTGGAGACTGGAGTGGCTGGGAAAACACCCAAACGTATATCTGAGAAAGAAAAAAGCTCCTAAATTCGAAGTATAATATCTTTCTCTGGGTCTATGTGGTATTATAAGTAATTTCTGCATTTAAATTATATTTTGTCCACCCAACGCCATTGTTTCTTCTGTTTATGCTGTAGAAGTCTGTATTTGTCAAAGTCATATTTTTCAATGTTTTTCTCTTTGCATTTAAGTCTTCAGTGAATTTACAGTAGAGCTGGGAAGGTATATTTTTTGCTGGTTTCCAATATCATAAGGTTTTCTGGGGTTTTCGATGTTTTTTTCTGTGAGGTCACTACTTTAATTCAGTGGTAGATTTGATTCTAGGACGGGTCACAGTATAGTTCTGTCTTCCAGACTGCCAAAATTCTAGAGTATTTCAAATACATTGCTCAAACAATGTAAGCATCTTATTTTGATGTGGCACTGTACTAATTGACCAGATACTTATTTAACTCTATTTACTGGAACACTGAAATATCAAGTAAGAAATGTCAAACTTCATTCTTAGTATTTCTTTATATTTAAAAAGAAAGCATACTTTTCCTATGATGGATTTAAGGGCTTATTAACAATGCTGATGTATTGTAATTGTAACTTAAAAGTTAAACGATCCTGACTTGCATCACTGAAATGTCAAGGTATATTCATTTTAATATGTTATTTCCAGTATTTAGTTTGGGTCTGTTTTTCTTTTATCCTGGACAGGTCTTTGCCTTGAGAAAAGAGTGTTTTATAAACTCATTTCTGGACTTCATGCTAGCATCAACTTGCATCTGTGTGCAAATTATCTTCTTGAAGGTAATTTAAATCTAGGTAAAATTACTGAATTGAATTCTACAATATCTGTAACATGTACTTGTTTTTTTCTGGAAGTTTTGGATGTGTACTTAATTGCTTACTTTTTCAAAGTCTGTATGTTTTATTCCCCCTGCCCTTTTTTTTTTCCTCTGTGTAGAAACCTGGGGGAAGCCTCGCTGGGGACCAAATGTGAAAGAGTTCACTCGCCGCTTTGATCCTATTGAAACAAAAGGAGAAGGACCAAGGAGGCTCAAAAATTTGTATTTCTTATATTTGATAGAGCTGCGTGCTTTGTCAAAGGTTGCACCATACTTTGAGCGTTCAGTTGTTGACCTTTACACTGGAAATGGTCATGAAGATGCTGAATCTAAAGCTCTCTTACTAGATATCTTCAGGGATACAAAGTAAGGCATAGGATTTTGGTTTTTTAATCAATAGTTTGAAATTCGCAGTTACATTTGCAAGTGAGAATAGATGACTTCTTGATAGGATAGGACAAGGAGGAGAGTGGAATGGAGAAATAAAATTAAATAATGAGAGAGAACAAGAAGGATTTGCACGTTTGATGAGAAGAGATGAATTGTTTTGAGGTTTGAATATACCAGTCTTTAAAAAACAAAAACCACACATGTACAAAACAGAACCAAAAAAAATCCCAAAACAGAAACAAACAAAGAGAAAAAACCACAACCCCATGCAACACCCTGGGCTATTCCCTATTTGTTGCTTTTTCTGATTCTTTAGCATAAGTCATACATGATTTATTTTGAAAAGGAAGATAGTACATGTAGTCTTTTAACAATCCAGTGAGTAATCCAGCTTTTATCATAGACTTACCCTCTGGGGTTTTAGCCATCCCTTCTTCCTTCTGTTTACTCTAAGGTTCTTTAGTCTGGTTCCTTTGCTCACCTTCTCACTAATTTTGTGATGGGTAACATGCTGTGTGGCTTCATTGCTGTTCCTAGTCATAATCTTACTACATATTTGAGATGTGGTCAAACAACCATCAGCTTAAAGGCAAACATTAAGACAATTTCAGTGTGTATTAGAAAAACATCTCTATCAGTGGCAATAGAGTGAAGAAAATTCTTAACAAAACTGTAACAGATTTCAAGTTATGGGGATTGAACGGTAAAACTGATACCATTCAGTAATTTTTTAAGAGCTATTCTGCAAAGACTAGGAACTCTGGAAAGTATTTTACACTGATGACATCAGCTACTCACCAAGCTTGATGGAACACTAAAGTTCATGCCAATGTTTTTTTGTTTTGTCTTTATTAGGTCCTTCCATATGCACTTCGATGAAAAGTCCATGTTTGCTGGAGATAAAAAAGGAGCGAAGTCATTAAAGGTAAAGCTAGTTTTCTGAACGACATCCAAAATACCACTTTGGAATTAAATCGTGCTATTTTCTGAAAGTCTCTCTGCCTACCAGAAGCATACTTCTGGGAGTAGAAAAGCCATAGATAAAAACTTAGAGAGTTGTATCCAAGGCCTCTTAATCTACTTTACAGTAAATTACTATAAGGTTTTGTCCTGAGCCAAGCAGACTGAAATCTCTGGTTTAGTGCCTTGGGTCTGTCCTCAGGACTGTGGTGAAGCAACTGGGTTGAGTTGGCATTACCAGTAGATGCAATGGTGTTTTTTTAAATATAGTATTTGTTTCACATGAGCATCTGAACAAACAAACAAAACAACCAGTGATGTTTACTTACAAAACAGATGCCCTATGTAGTAGAATATAATATAATATTGTACTTAACATTGGAAAAACATAATTCCTAGACATAGAACCAAATGTGAATGTTGCTACTACCTAGCAACTTCCAGTGTTAATGTGCTAGTGTTCAGATTGGTATGGGCTACAATTCCACAGTTGGAGTGTGGCTCAGTAATAAAGGTCTGTTTCAATACTGATTAGCACTTTTAATACTTATTTCAGTAGTAGTATGGAATTTCATCAGCATTAGAAAGAATGCTATTGGAAAGTTGCCAGTAATTTATCAGCCCAGCTAGTGTTTTTTTCTGACGTTAAATATTTAATTGAGAACATCTTAATTAGTTCTGTGCTGTGCTTGCTTCCAGTATGACTGAACCTGCAGAGCAACAATCTACCCACAGCTTTGGACAGGAACTGTCTTTTGCAAATTGTAACTTGTTTTCCTGTTTGTCAAAAAGGGGTAGGTTGATTCAAAGGGATTTGAATAATGCAAGGAAATTGGCCAGGAACACAGATATGGTACTTATAGCTCAGCAAATTTTGAGAAAGTTGGGAGAAACTCAGTGTATAGAATCCAAGCATAACCCTGCATGTCCTGTATTTTTGTGGGTTTTTTCGAGGAAATAAGAATCTGTGTTTACATGGACCTTTGTTATGGCCTGACTACATATGATTGTGGCTTTGTTCAGTTTTAGAAATAAAGAATTGATATTCCAGTGGTACTAGATTAGTTAACCTTCTGTTTTTGTAAAACTAAGGAATTACTTTAATTTAACCCTTTTTATTTTGTTTTTAACTGATAGGAAGAATTCAGGTTGCATTTCAAGAACATATCCCGCATAATGGATTGTGTTGGATGTGACAAATGCAGGCTGTGGGGCAAACTGCAGGTAAAGGTTATTTTGTGTGTATGCTTGCATGGCGGTTGGGCAGGTTAGAAGATAAGAATCTATTTTAGTTTGGCAGGGTGCCTCTTAAGTCATCACTCAGACTTTCTGTACGTGGTTGGTCTTTGATATCCTTACCTATATATTAAAAATAGACATGTTTAGTTCACTGTTAAACAATTTATTTTAAAAATTTTGTTAAAAAAATTTGTTTGTTCAACAGCTGTTTAGTTCACTAAAAGGTATAGTTTGTATTTTCTGAAAAAAATGTATTTAAAGCAGATGCTTCACAGCAAAGTCTTACTGGCAGTCAATATCCGTATTTGGTGATCAGATGAGCCTTGCAGACTCATCTGTGGGAAGTCTTCATGGAAATACAGCACTTGCTTAATTGTGAGAGAGTCCAGAGTGAGATTTTTGCTTCACAAATTGAGGCATATGAAAAAGAAGCAATTCGTATTTTCACAGTTTATGCAGAAGGCAACAAATGGATGCAAAGGTGCACAGTAAAGCTGGAAGCTGAAAAACCATTTTAGTTTCTGGACACTTACTATTTTTATTGTATTGAGAACAAGATTTTTCACCTCAAGACTAATGTTAAGTCCAGACTGAAAGCAGTTGTTACTTTGGGGTGCCTACTGTACTATACTGCTGTATAACATTAAGCTTATCAGAATTCAGTTTTCAAAGACATTTTTAACATAAAAAAATTGGTGGTCTCTGCTGAATTTCTGAAGTTCTGCCTACTCCATCCTAGTTAATGCTTCTGATCTGTTGTTGTTTTTTTCCTTCTCACATAAAACAAAATAGGGCCGGATTTCCTGACCTATAAAATTCTCTTGCAGCCACCCTCAACCACTTCTTGTCAAAACCCAGTGGTTGTTTCTGTAGCCCGATTAAAAGGGTGTCATGGTTTAACCTTAGCTAGCAGTACAAATAAGAATAGCTGCTTCTGTTCTATTTCTGTATAGAAAATGGGGGTTGAAACTGAAACTGTGATGTCTGCCACTGGGACTGGAGGTGGAAAAAGCAGAAGAGTTGTGATACCACATAATAAAATCTGGTTTGACTTGGAAGGGGGAGAGGAGAAGCAAAGGGGAGATCTGATCCAGCAGCTCCTGGGGCATCTGTAAGGGAAGGGGCAGGAGGGAGCTGGCAGTGGTGTAACAGGTGCGTGTTCATGTGCATCTGGTGTGGCTGAGAAGAAAAAAGATGGGAAGGGAAGAGATTAAAAACACAAGGGTGAAGCATGGGTGTACCTGAGGAAACAAATGTTCTGAAATAAGTGACTGAACCTGGTACACAGTCAGTGGCAACCATTTCTATTAGTGTCCTGGTTTGTGGGCAGTTATTTGGGTAAGAGTGTGTCAATGTAAAAGAATTGGTACTAAAGTTTGCCCAGATTAGTAATTTTTAAACTTTTTTACAGTTTTCTGAGAGTTCAGTGCAGTGATCTTACAGATGTTAAAACACTGGACTTTTCTTGCAGACTCAAGGCTTAGGAACGGCTCTGAAGATCTTGTTTTCTGAGAAAGAAATACAGAGCCTTCCTGAGCATAGCCCATCAAAAGGTTTTCAACTCACACGTCAAGAAATAGTTGCTCTTGTAAATGCCTTTGGAAGGTAAGTTTTTTGTCATTTGTATAGTGGAAAAAATATAAAATGTCAGTATCAACACTCAGGGTCTGTGGAAAGCTGGTATTGTACATGTAGTTGCAGCTTTTAAAGGCTGAATTATTAGTAGTGATATTGATAAACTTAATGCCATCAAACTGAGTATGTAGGGTGCTGATTATTAGCCTTGGTTGTTGTCGTGGTCCATTTGGTGATGGACTTGTGGTGGTTCATTTTGCGCTTCAAGATCAAGGTAAATTAAGGTAACCAAAATGCCAAGGGGTTGTAATTGTATATTGGGATCCAATTCACCTATTGATCTCAAAGCTGAAATTCCATCTTGTGAAAGCTGGATTTAAGTCTCAAACAGTCTTAAGCATTAGGCTTTGGGTATGTCTCCTCAGTTTTGGACACTGAGTAGAGCTGTTCTACACTTTTTTATTGCTGTTTTAAGTGTGTATACATCAAAAGTAGTGAAAAGGAAGAAAAGTACTTGGAGATTTTTTTACACTGTCGTTTAGCCCTTAGACTTTTGTATTTTTGTGTATGATGTGATTATTTTTGTGAAACTTTAATTTTGATTAATTTTTTGAAAACAGCAAAAATTTACCCTGTGGAAGTGATGAAATAACATTTTAACAGCTTTAAAAGATGTGTAGAGCTTGCTTTGTTCATCATGCTGGTTCTTCAGCTCTTTAATATAACTATGTGGTCCCATTTAAAAGAATGTAATTAGTGTTTTATTACTTCTGGTTAGAGATTTTTAGATGTTTAATGAAGATGTAAAAAATTAAAACATATCTAAACTTTAACCCCTGTAATATATTACGTAAAGCTAACTGAGAGTCAGATAGTAAATCTTTAGAGGGAAAGTAGCATCTTAGTTAATCTTCGGAACAGAATCATGTTCAAAAAAACATATGGAAGCCCCCACGGAAGATGATGATTTGCACTGCACTTTGACATGACTTAATAACACTTAAGGGGTTTTTGTTTTACAGGCTTTCCACGAGTATAAGAGAACTGCAGAATTTTAAAGTTTTATTACAACAAACTAGGTAATGAAGGCCTTTGCACAACCCATTGATGAAGACCATTTACATGACTGCATTGAGCAGAGGGAACTGATCCTTACAGGACCCACATGAACTGATAAAAAGTAAAGTCAAATACCAACTTGAATATTTATGTTTGAACTAGGAACGGTTATTAATTAGAAAATATATTTATGAATGAAATATATAGTTTTAAAATGTGTAAATTATGACGATCTGTTTATTTTTTAAGTTCTCTGCTCACAGTTCTGTTGTACTGAAACTTCATACATTTTCTTTTTTCCTTTTTGAGACAGGTTTTTTATGTTAAAACATATGTACCTCCACCCTGACTTGGCCTGTCTGTAGAGAGGTGGTTCACCTCTCAGTTCTCCCCAGTACTGAGTACATTCTCTATATTCTGAGGACTGGGTATGCTGATTCTGGCTGTCTAAAAGAAAAAACAAACAGAAAAGGAAATAGGGCTCTTGTTGAGTTCTGACTACTTACTGTAATAATGAAACTTACCTAAAAATAGGAAACTTACTGAGCAGAAAATGTTGAGGTCCTCTGCATCGTGCTCATGTCAAGCTTTTGTTTTCCTTAAGTGCTGCTTTCCAGAATTTCCTTTTTTCTTTAAAATAACCACCTTGTCTGTGGTGCAGCACAGTTGGAAGTGACTCTTCTGCAGCCCCTTGGCTACCTCTATTTGCTTGGGGGTAGGGTAAGGACGGGGCAGATGTTTGTGGAGTGCTGCTTGCCGAAAAGCTTCTGCAATCAAATTCGCATCTAGTCCATTTTGTTTTCTAGATTGTAATCCCAAATTCAGTTTCCAGAAATTCTTTTTAATGTCTAAAATGTTAAAATAGCATACTTCATTCTTTGAGCCATGGAAATAATTTGCTTTTTACAGATTATGTTTTAGTGCTATGTGAAAAGGTCAATGCAAAAATTAAGAACTTGTTTTTGTAGTCACTTTTAAAAAAAAGATGCTTTTTAAAATTCGTAATCACACTGACATTTAGTACTGCATACTCTATCTATGCAATCCCTAACTGTATCTTCTTTAAAAGGGTATTCAGCGTAATAAAACGGGTAACTTTCATAAAATAAGAAATTACTTGTGTATCATTGTCCACAGCTGTCGATGATAATTTACCATTGTCTAAAACAGTATTCAGAAACAGCACTACTGATTAGTAGCAACCAAATATTGGTTTAAATTTAAAATGAAGTAATATTTTTTTTCAAACCAGCATGTCAAAGCGAAGTTAGGAATGATGAATGTAGGAAGTGCCGGTACAGTGTAGATAACATCTCTTGTTTTTAAAAATAAGTCTTTGCAAAATAAAGTGCTCTTAAACATTTTTCACCCTACCAGATATTTAGTGACCTGTTTATATAATGGATTGTAACAGTATTGGCTTCCATAACATGGTCCTTTACAGCTGAGAATTTCTGAAAGCTGGAATACACTCTGTGTCCTGTTTTTCCAGACTAGCCTCAAATTTCTACCTGACTGGAAATGAGGCTGTGCTGCTGACACTTGCTATTATTAAAAAATGCTGTTTTTTCAAGAAACAGTGTTGAGTCAAACCAGGATAAGCTAAATGTAAGGGGAAAAAAATAGAGGGGGGGAGGGGGGGAAGACGATCTTCAAAGTTTTGGTGATAGTTGCACAAATCGGCAATGAACTGGTATCCAGTTGGAAGCTCCTGTTTAAGCCAGTAGATAATTTAAAGAGCTGTTTGAGAAAGCTGATGCCAGCCTGGGGATGTGCTGTTCTTACCCAGCAGCCTCTCTTGCTGGTGGGCACCCACGTGTGAGCAAGTCACCACAGGCTTCCTTTTTCTAGTTGATGGAGAAGGGCAGGTGATTTCTCGGTGAGTTCATCTGGCCTGTTCCAAGCTCTGTATGATATACTCTGCAATGCAGCAATTTGCACCCTGGAGTTTATTTTTCTCCATCAAATTGAAGCAGGAATCCAGGCTCATATGTGAGCACCTATGTTTGGTAAATGAGCAACAGCCTGAGTACCTAACTCTTCTCAATAATTGTATATATAGAAAGCGTGCGTTTTTTCAGTTGGCCACTAATTCCTTGCCTTTTGGATTGACCTGCAGGGGCTAAAACCCACAGGCTCAATTGCATGACAAACACTGTATAGCTGGGATTTATTTTTATTATATATTATAGTGCCTAAAGCTTTAGGCAGGATTTTCTAGTTGTAAATAAATGGTGTTGGCTGTGCTGCCCCAGGAAAGACCTGAGTCTTGGAATTGTTTCTTCCCTTTTTCCCCTTGCTTTGTGGGGAAAGCCAATTGCTTCCAGCCTTCTTCTGGGGGTGCAACTTGCTATTTTTTCTTTCTTTCTTTCCACCCGTGCCTGGCTTAAAATCCATGGACACTGGAGCAGCATCACATATCAGCATCATGCACTTGCTCATGAGGCATGCAGGAGATTTGGGCCAGCAGATCCTGGACACCTGCTCCTTGCAACCCTCACTGATGCAATGGAGGCAAGGGTAGTACCATGGGGTAAGGAGATGGGAAGCTTTGCTGCTTTTCCATTGTGTAATGAAGACACAGGAATGCAACTGAGCAGCAAGTGCTGTGGATGGGGAAGTTCTGTTGGATTTGAAGGTACATCTCACTTGGTGGTCAAATATGGAAGGCATTTCATTTGTCATGGTAGAAATAGGACATAAGATTTTTTTCTTGTTACAAATGAGTTGAAGTAATTTTCCTGTTACCATGTTTTTTACTGCATCTGATGTACATTCTGTGACTGTGCTGCCTATGAAGTTTTGTCATGTGAGTTGGATGACTTAGTTCTTTATATGTTAAATTAAATTTTAGAAATTTACAGATATGTTTTTATACTAAAGAATAAGGTTGGTGACACTGTTCATGACCTGTAAACAATTTTAAATTCCAGCTCCCTGTTGGAAATCAGCTTCTCAATGTTGTCTGCCATTTCTTTCAGAGTAAAAGTACATTTCTTTTTAGAAATGACACAATGATTGTAATCCCAGAGGTAGTGAGAAGACAGAGAAGAATAGTTTGTCTTTCACAAGTTGTGAAGACTTAGGCGAAATGGTAAAATTCTTGGTGCAAACTGCACAAGTAACCTGTAAGGCGCTGTTGTTGAACAACTTGCTCTTCAGTGCCTGCAGAGGAAGATGAGAATATAGATTTAAAACAGCAAAATACAGAGACCTATGTAAGCTGGAATAACAGAAGTGGTTTTCTACTTCAGCTGATGATTTGTGCTGTATGTCATGATATGTGCATGGAATACACTGTGCCACACTTTCTTGAGTTGTGTTTTGATGGCTGGGTCGCCTTTATCTGACCTTGCTTTGTGCTTTTCTGGAAAATGGCCTGTAATATATTGTAAATAATCTAGATGCTTATGTTTATAAAGTAGCAATCAGCAGTTCATCACTTTACAATTCCTCCATATAGCTAGCCTATTAAAAAGGAATATTTATTAAAATCAAAATCAATGTTGGAACTGTTTGCTGAGATCTAAACAATTCTGAATCTTTGCTATGTTTGAATCTATTAAATGCAAATTAAAGTATTTTCTGCTACAACTTCTTTTGTGGATGGAATTTGTGGGTTTTCATTTTAAAATGTTTTTTCTTTTAATTGCATTTACCTTTCAACTGCACTTGGTAGAAAATGTACAACTTAAATTATTTACATGTCAGTCATTTAAGCTTAGGATGATGAGCAGGCTTTCATTTTCACTTTAATTATGCTCACAAGAGGAATGTAACCAGTGTGCCTGTTGCCATTTACAGTACGTTGTAGCCTGTCAGCACATCAGAAATTAATGTGGCAGAATTACAATTTGCTTGTGTATGAATATGGCCAAATTACCCAGTGTTTAAGTTCAATTGTTTTAAGAGGCAAAACGGCTTATTTTGAAATGAAATTTGGCCTGTTGTGCTCCTTTCTCAGAATGGCTTATAAAATCAGTTTTGTAAATATTTTTTCTGATAGGTTTACTCAGTGGGGCTCTTTGTGTGAAATTATTCTCCCTACAGGGTTTCTTCAGTTTTCTGTTTAACTCCATGTATGTATTTTTAACAAATTACCTCACTAAAAATGATACACATGTTTCATCCTCAGTTCAGGTGGGTAAATATGTGTTACACAGGAGATAATCATTAGAGCAATCTATTTAAAATTTAGTATCTGTACCTTTCACATTGTTGTTTAAATCTCCTGTGTCTGAGAGTGCTTAATTCATTACTGTGATTGATTGCAGTCACTTTTAATTTCACTTTTTTGCACGCATACTGTGGCACAGGGATTAAGCTTGTTTTAGGTACAGAATTCTCGTAATTAATTTTTTTTTTGCTGTGCAGCTATATCTACTGTGAAGAAAATGTAATTCCTGCAGACTTTTCTTGCACTAGGTCTTTGGGCAGTTTTGTACAAACATGATTGTAGAACTCCAAAGCGTTTAATAAAATTTCTGTTCTTTGTCCAACCTTGTGGCACCATTTTTAATCTCTGGCTGATAGTTTAATTGGCTTATTTTCTTCAGTGAGCACTGGAGAAGTGAAGGACCTAATGGAAGCTCTGGAGAGCAAACAAATGGCGGGGTGCTTCTGCCAGAGGCAAGGCTCGTGCTTTCATTTTACCACAAAGGCCCCAAACAAAGACCCTGTGGAAGACTTGGAATGTAAGTGTGGCACCACAATGCTTTTGGCTTCCTTGCAGAGCTGATCAGATCTACTCCCCGACCCTTCCTTTTTTTCCTGTATATACTCTGTGAAAGGTACATAAGAATTGTCTAATTCTTATGCTTCCTGAGGTTGAATATGAGGAAAACATCAAGCCTGTCCACCTCAAAGCAAACTACTTTTATAGAAGTAAAGATTACTCTAAGAAATATTGTTCTCCTAGGGAAATGTGGGTTGTATTACAGTATTTGTTTCATGGACGGAAGGAGAAAAAGATGCAGGCCATGCAGAATTCTTTCCAGTAGATCACACCAGTCAGTACTTGGCACCATGAAGAAACCTGAAGTAGTGTTAGTAGAGTCTGCTCACAGTAGATTAGTATTCATTATTTATAGGCTTACTATGTGCAAATGTCACCTATTAGAATGGTGTTTATCCACCATTTCCCCCAGAAACCACCAGATCTATCCCTGAACATACAAGGCTGAAGCACAGCTTTGCTGACTTTCTGCAGAATTTATCCTCTATGTGCACTTGAGGATTCTCCTGCTTTATGTATTCCTGGCTCTTGTTTTGTTCCCCAACTGTGGTTCCTAGCTTTTTATTTAATAAATAAGTATTGTTATATGTATCCATCTCCCTGGTAAGCTATTTGAGTTACTCTTCTATGTGATATACCAAGAACTTATTGATAGAGATTATCACAGAAGTTTAATTTTTCAGACTTAAAAATTTCCAGCCTCTTTTGCAGTTCTCTACTGTTCTGAGATGGTCCCTATAGCCGCTGAGAAGATGCACTTTTCTTGCTTGCTTAGAAGAATGCAGTGTTTTGAGATCATAACTGGAGTAGATGACACTTAGGCCCCAACCATCTTGCCACACTGAGTAAGCAGTGATGATCCAAAGAGTAAGTTGTGCTGAGACTGTAGCAATAACTTGAAAAGACAGTATTTAATTGGGTTGATATTTTTCCCTTACAGACTTTCATGTGCATGTAAGAATCGTTACTGTCGTGCAATTGAACAACCCATTCATGTGTTTACAGTATATTCATCATAATCAGGTATTTCTACCCGAATATACATTGTAAAAATAAAAATACTTAGAAAATAATTAAGCCATTTCACTTCATGAATCTTGCTCTTCTAAAATGAGCATAAAATGATTAAATTATACCCTCTAACAACTCTATCCAAAGCCAAAAATACCATGGCTTAGAACAAGGTATTAATTAGAACAGTCTTCAAAGTTCAAATCATTAGCTTATACTTCTCCTTGAACTATGAAAAGCTCATGGCAAAGACAAGTTCTTCATTTATCTGTGCACAGGAACACTTCTAAAAACCAAAAGGTGAAGAAAAATTGCTAAGCTTTGTTTTGAGAACATTTGGTTTAATATTGGAATGTCCTAGAATGCTGCAGTTGATTGAAGTTATACAGGACTCGGCCGGTCTGCGTCCAGTGCTGGATCTTGTTGGAGAGATCCTATGTAAGCCATAAAGCTGTTGTTCTGATGGCCCCAGTCATAGTAGTCGTGAGAGAAACTTAAAAAGAAAACAAGAATTAGCGACTGGCAGGTTGTTTCTGCAGACATCTGTCTAGTGAATATCGGCAAAACCTGATCACATAGATGTAGTTCTCATGCCAGAGTGCAAAAATAAAACCCTAACCAGGATGCCAGGCTGCTATTTATTTTTCTGACCTGTCAATTACTTTGGCCCAAGTGTTCTCAACTCGCTATTTCCCAATTCTCTTAGTTCACTAAAGACTCTCCCCTTTCTGCTTTGCTAATCTAGGAGGTGTTTGAAAACCCTAGCAGCAGTGCCATGTAAGGGCCCGTCTGACAGACCTGGACCTCCTGTGGCCACGGACAAGTGTACAACAGCGCAGGTGGTTGGTTGGTGCCTGTGTTACCAGTGTGGCTGGTTCCCTTGTGCCTTTGCATGGAAGGGAGGGTGACTCCGGCTTCAAGCTGGGAACCAGGTGGGTGCACAGCACCTCCAGCAACCCCCATGGGTCTAGTTACTATGCAAGAAACTAACACTGGGGTAGGATGACTGATAACTGTAAATAGCAAATATCCAACTTTGCTGAATCATGTTTTGGGCTCAGAGACAGTGGCTATACAATCTCAGCTAAATGAGTGACAAGAACTAGATGTGTGTATATTAGCTAGGGTTAGCAACAAGTGAGCTTTTATTGCTAAGATGACTGATTACACCAAACTACTACTAGCATGCTGTAGATACAGGAAGAAGCAAATGAGTAACATGACTGAGCCTCCTCTCAGGGCAGGATGGTGTCCTGGCAGCGCCTTGTCTTCTCCGCACTGGGTGCCGTCATTCATGTTGTGAACTGCTCCTTCACGGAAGGGAATCCTTACCTAAAGCTCACAGTTACACAGAGAAAACAGGCTTCTGCGCTGCTCCTGGGTTGTGTGGGATTTTGGCAGTTAGGTGGATTCACCTGAGCTTTAAGCAAGTGGGAAAACAAACGCCCCCTTCATTTCAGGTAAGCCTCGAGACATTTAGCCACGTTACGGGGCAACCTAAGCTGAGAGGCTTCTCGCTGCCACTGCTGCAAGTTGCTGCCTGTGCTGTCAAACTTTTCCCTGCTCTCCCTGAAGACGGGGAGACAGCTGTTTTTCTCGGCTGCCTTGCTCACACACTTAACTAGTAAATTGCACTTCTTAGGCCACTCTTGGAAGAAACAGAGGGTGAAACATGCAACCCAAAGATCTAACCTGATTTTTTCAAAGAGCAGCATACTGCTACAATTCTTAAATAATGCGTTTTCATTCTTGGGTCCTTGCAATCTCTATGGGGCCCTCAGATCCCTACAGTCACTGGGTGCTGCCTTCTACTTTAGGTTCTCCCTTTGCTTCCCCTCACCCCCTGGAACTTCTGCAACACTTGGAACCAGACAACTTATTATACATTACTTTTCTGTAGGGTGTGAGAGTTTTTTCTCCTCCAGTTTCTGTTACAGGAAGCAAGCGATTCCTTCTTGTGTCTCACCTGCCCTGTGTCCCCTGTGGTGCAATATTCCATGCTAGATCATCGTCACTGTCGTATCTGCGAGGGTTGTCAAAGAAATAAGATCTGGGACTGAAGCCATGGCTTGGGACCATTCCTGCGCTGGCCTGAGGGAAGGGAAACCTCAGTCAGTGCTTGGACAGACAGATAAACTGCTTGGTGTCTGACTTCTAAAAGAAGTCACTGCAGACCTTCCTTCTGGCTTCCAAAATAAAATAGGCAATTTCACATTTGCTGTAAACAATAGAAATCTTTTTGCATTTTCTCTTTTTCTCTACCAGTATAGTGATAGTCCACAGATCTTGACAGCATTTTCTTTTCCTTTCTTCTAGCTAACAGATATGATCCAGTTCTGAAACCACCTCCCAGTACACATTTAACCTGTCTGCTGAGTTCCTGTCCATCCTGGGCACTTTGCGCTTTTAGCCAGCTGACTTAAGTGAGCAGTAGGGAGGCAGCTGAGGATCTGAAGGAAATGAAACACCTAAAGACTTTTGTTTTTACCCCCCACATTTGTAACCCTCTTGCCCGGTGCATTATCTCCTCTGTGTCTCAGGAACTGGTCATGCTGAACCTTGGCATCCTGCTTAATGATGCCACAACTGAGAAGCCTCTTGGCCCCTCGCTGAGCAGTTTCTGTATCTACCCCAGAGTTCTGCAAGGGTCAAATCCCAAGGAAAGGTCCTTTCATTAAACAGGGAAAGGGCTGTATATGTAACCACTTCATTTACAAAACATTTTGCTTTTATTTCCCTATTAATCAAAACAGAAAACATGTGAGATTCAAAAGGTCGGTTTGATTCTGGAAACAGTGCAGAGGGTCACCTAGGACCCAGCTGAGCCTCTTCCACTGGCCCACTGCATCCATCCCAGGGAAGAGGGTTCCTTGCACCTGTGGATAAGCCAGGATGACATCTTGGCCTTAAGCAGGAGAGCAGTTTAATCTCCCCCTATTTTTCAGACATTAAATAACTTTGACAAAGATTAACTAAAAATAGGTCCATCTGTCGTCTCCCCATTTGCAACCTTTGCCTGGCTGAAGGTGACGGCAAGGCAAAGGCCCTGGCGCTGCAGCTCCCCATGTCAGCGCTGAAGCAGACAGACAGCTTGTTCCAGGCTATCGTCTGTCAAGTGGAGCTCTGCATGTGAGCCGAGCTGAACGCAGGCTTTGTGAAGTCATTAATGAAACACAAAACCAAAGTGCAACTATTTCTTGGGATTGTTCCTTATTAAAAATAAAGGACATTTTGGATTTTTGCTGAATGACAGTTGTTGTTAATATTTTTGAACTAAAAGAAGGTTTATTTTAATTCTAACCCCATGCTTTCTGGCCAGGTATTTTCAACCACTGGACCATTTGATGCTTCTGTATCAGTTACCCTACTGAACGCTTTAGACTAAAGGCCTGTGGCCCTTGGTCTCCCTCTTGTGGCATACTTGCACTGAAGTTCAGTTTGGCCTTGCTACAGAAGTCTCTATTTTTTGTTTCTTTCTGATGTTGCTTCCAGTTTTCCTCTTGCCACGATACTGTTTAGCATAAACATTTGTGTTGTGTGGAAAAAATCCATATATGACACTGTCTACCCTAAAAAATGTGCCCATAAAAGTGTTATCTGATTGGCTCTTCTGAACTATATGTTTATGAAATTGGAGATTTAAGGCTTTGCGCAAGTGACAATGCAAAAATATAATGTTACATGTGGTACCACAGTGCTCTTTGGCTTATGCGAGAATAATGCCTGTTTGACTCCATTTGAGCTCGTCTGAGTAGGATTCCACATCTTTATGTGATCAGCTTTTCAAAAGGAGTGATTAGGCCACATCACTTTATTTCATTCGCTTGTGTATCTCTCCCACGCTATCCAAACTCGACCGCCAAGTCTAGCTTTACTAAACTCACTTTAAATGAAATGAGATTTCTCTGTGGTCCCATTTTAGAAAAGCAGCACCATTGAACTGTACTTTAAAACATTTCACAGTATCACAGTATCACAGTATGTTCGGGATTGGAAGGGACCTCAAAAGATCATCTAGTCCAATCCCCCTGCTGGAGCAGGAACGCCTAAGTGAGGTTGCACAGGAACATGTCCAGGTGGGTCTTGAATGTCTCCAGAGAAGGAGACTCCACAACCCCCCTGGGCAGCCTGTTCCAGTGCTCTGTCACCCTTACTGAGAAGAAGTTTCTTCTCAAATTTAAGTGGAACCTCTTGTGTTCCAGCTTGATCCCATTGCCCCTTGTCCTATCATTGTTTGCCAACGAGAAGAGCCTGGCTCCATCCTCATGGCACTCACCTTTTATATATTTATAAACATTAATAAGGTCACCCCTCAGTCTCCTCTTCTCCAAACTAAAGAGACCCAGCTCCCTCAGCCTTTCCTCATAAGGGAGGTGCTCCACTCCCTTAATCATCTTGGTTGCCCTACGCTGGACCCTCTCCAGCAGTTCCTTGTCCTTCTTGAACTGAGGGGCCCAGAACTGGACACAATATTCCAGATGGGGTCTCACCAGGGCAGAGTAGAGGGGAAGGAGGACCTCTCTTGATCTACTAACCACCCCCCTTCTAATACATCCCAGGATGCCATTGGCCTTCCTGGCCACAAGGGCACAGTGCTGGCTCATGGTCATCCTGTTGTCCACCAGGATCCCCAGGTCCCTTTCCCCTACACTGCTCTCTAATATGTAATTTCCCAACCGATACTGGAACCTGGGGTTGTTCCTGCCCAGATGCAGGACTCTACACTTTTCCTTGTTAAATTTCATTAGGTTATTCCCCGCCCAATTCTCCAGCCTGTCTAGGTCTCGCTGGATGGCAGCACAGCCTTCTTGTTGCAGATGTCCTTGCTAACTTCTAAGCAGAAGTGGGGCTGAGACTTTTTTTTTATGATGGACCCTGGGATCCATGTGTTTTCTTAACACAATGTCAGGTATCACAGGTAACAAGGGCTTTATAGAGGTGGGGATTTGTTACTTCCTTGTTCAGCTTGACTTTCTCATTGTCTCTGAAATCTGCATGTGAGAATAAAACCCATTGCCTTCTCTAAAAAGTTGTTCTATTAATTGCTTCTCTTACATGTGAATTTACCATTTACATCCTTCTTGAGGAATATTCACCATCCATTAACTACCCAGATATTATGGATATTTACAGGGAATTATCCTTAAAACTCACACCTTAATCTCTGCTCTGCTGAAATAGCAAACAAAATGTCAGCAAGGGCTTACTATGGGTATTGGTCTTTGATGTGGAAACAATTCATTGGGTGCAGGGCTGAAAGAATTCGATCTATTATTTCACACATGCTGCTGAACAGTTAGCACACAACCATTTTCATGACTGTGTGATGGAAGATCCCAAGTCTGGATAACAAAATTCTTTCCCAGTGACTTCAGTTAAGTATCACATTAACCCAAAGGGACAATGTCATTAAAATTTAAGAAGGTTCCTGATTTTTAACTGCCTGAGAAATACTTTGTCTTCCTTCTGGGTAAATATGATGACTGTCTCTCATGAGGAGTTAGTAAAAAGAAGTGGGAAGTCTACATTGCTTTTATTCTGCCAAGGACACATTAAAAAAGAGAGGTCAAAATGCAAAGAAGCAAAAGCTGCTTCAGAAGCTGAGCCCTCCAGACCTGCCTGGACGTTACACTAAAAAAATACACTAACAAATGCCACTTACTAGATCTTTTGTGGGGTTTCGGACACGGAAGAAATACACAACCAAGGAAGTAGGCAAGAGCTCCCAGACGAAAAGGATCACACCGAACACTATGTAACCTGCATCTCCCAGCTGACATTTCAGATCTGCCTGTCGGAAACGTCGAAGAGAAAAGTATTTAAAAATAAACATGGCAGCTCATTAAAAGGTGCAGGAGACAACATGACTTCTTACGAAGATTTATATTGAAATGGGTGACAGGCTTGACAACATGGCCAGAAATTCCATCCATATTAACATGTCTAATGATTAAAGGCATACTAAAAAACCCAAAATGCTATCTTGTTGGATATGACTACACTTTCCTTCTACCCTCTTCCTCCTTCTCCTCCTGCTATCTTTCCTTTAGCAAAATCAAAGTTTAATGCAGGGGTCTTCCCAGTCTAAGAGCCAGGCAAGTGACCATTTGAGCCAGTGATCAAATCCGGGTAATGAGAAACTAGTTTTCCAGTCCTTTTTCAGCTAGAAATAGTATGTAAAAGGAACAATCAATGCCCAGATTTTCAAGAGCATTGCTGGCAAACTGCCTTTTAAAAATTAAGGCTTGGATCCCTTCAAGTGGGTGCACATTGTTAGCTTGAATAACCATACTGTTACTCTAGCTGTAGCTTTGGACTTCTCTTTAGATTTCCCCTCCACCGTTCACCATAGTTGCAGAGGGCAAATCCTGTCCTTCCATGTGTTTTGCATAGAAAAGAAAAGGGTAATGTTTCTGACAGGTGACCTGAGGCAGTAGCACAGTACTAACATCGGGCTGTGCTTCTAAAAGTGACTTTTGATTCCAGTACCAAACTGAATAACCCCTCCCTAGTTCCAGGCCCTTTACATATGGCTCAAATGATTTACCCCCAAATCCAGGCAACCCTAATGTCACAAGTCAGATCAGATGTTCAAAAATTAGCAGTAGTGACCTAGGGGCTACAGCATTCCACTGAGCTCCTCATGAACAGCCTCTGCCTCCACAGGGGAAACGAGACCAAATATTCTGTAGGGTCAGCACAAGAAGTGTCTCCTGCAAGGGGGCAGCAGCAGCAGGAACACTCCAGGCCCCAACAATGAGAGGAAAAACGTTTTGATTCAGGAGATTAATGACAACCCAGTGCCCTTCTGCCTAAAACCTGTGTCTCCAAATGACACTGCATGGCACCACCTACCTGCACTCCTCCACACCACACCGCAGCACAGTGGGTTAGTGGTCCCTTGACAGACCCTACTCAACTAACTCATACTGAGGTCCCCTGGGCAACTCTACCCCACTGTTTACCTATGTCATGTGTCTGGCATTTTGAGGCCAAACAAAATGTACTCATGGTCCAGAGCCAGGCCTGCCATTTTGCCCAGGCTTGACAGAGCTGGAAACTACTGGGCCCTAACTACGTGCTCCAAAGCAGAGAAAGGAGCTGGATGCCCAAACTCCATAATATTCAAGAAAGAATCCCTTGCTGTCTCCTTAAGTGTTTTTATCACTGTTAGTTTTCAATCTGAATTGTCACTTGCAATTAAAGGCTGGGAGGAATCATAGCCTTATCCTCAAACTACAGAAGGTGTCACACTACCGACAGAATTCAGGTAAATAATTACACAGCCCTGGAAGGCTTCATTATGACTTCAAAACTGAGCATTTCAGTGGAATCAAATACTGTTTTTCTGCTTCTCCAACTACAGTACATTGTTTATAATGGACAAAACATCTGTCTTTTTTAATAAAAGGAATTTTTTTAAACAATAAAATCAAGGTAAATAAAATATTGATTTTTTTTTTTTTTAATTAATTGGCTAGTTGTTACTTCTTTCTTTTAGCACTGGGTTTTTTTTCCTCCTTACACTGAGATTACCAGAAATCTGTACTCCTGGAGTGAAACAATCTTAATGCACTGAATATAAGAAAAAAGTAACAGGATTTTAATATATTAATTCCTCTTGTCATAGCATTATGAAATCAGCCATCATGAACAGAAAGCTTTTTTCTCATTAGCAAATATTTTCATACTTGCCTGATCAGAAACGTTGTACCAATCATAATCAAAAGAATTTACTTTCTTGGTTTGGGAAAATGATAAGATGAACAAGTTGTAACAGGCTCGTGAGGTATAAAGTAGTATAACAGTCACTCCTATACTTGTCACCTGACAGACAGATGAGCCCTGGAAGAGATTTAAACACAGGTTATTATTCATAAGGGCAGCTGACAAGAACATTGCTTTGCATGGTCTTTGAGGGTTGTCATGCTACTCTGCCTACCGTGACTTTTTCTCTTTCCTTTTTTGATCAGTATATCCCATACTATGTATATCCTTGTATTTCCTGAGTACAGTGTTTTCCAGGTAATGGTAGCAGTTCCAGCCCTTACCAAGATGGGCTGTGACTAATTCCTACAACTTACTGTATAAGTGCTCTTTTCAGAGCAATGAAAATACATAAGAACTACACTTGGTATCAGATGGAGCAAAAGAATTCAGCCTCTGGCTATGCATCAGCTGTTGAGCATCCCATATCAGATGCTGGCTAGCCAGCATGATGCAACCTTGCATCTTTTTACAACTGCTTGCTGTGCACCTAAGTATGGAGCAGATCGTAGGAGTCAGCAGTCGAACACAGCACAGACAGGAACAGAACATCCTGCCTTACCCAATGTCAACACAGAGGAGACAAAGTAGAAGCACAGCCTATGGGCAGTGACCATGGCAGGGCAGCCTGAGACTGGGAGCTTGGCAACAAGGGAAGGAATGAGGCTGCAAAGTCTAAAATCAGAACAGTTCCTAAGGCCTAGAGAAAAAACTGGACAGAGGAGTGGAAAGAGGCTAATCCAGTGTGAGGAAGGCAGAGAGATGTACAAAAATGGGACTGGCTTTGAAAACTCTGTGCAGTTGGCTCTGGAATAGTGCTTTGCACAGCCAAAGGATGGATTAAAGCTCTGTGTGTGTTTTAGGGGAGCAAAATATCTTGCAGACTTTTGCTTCATGAGCCCTGCCCTCTCCCAACAGAGACCCACACCATGAGGATGGGCTCCTCTCATCTGTGTGAGGGAGAGAAGCCAAGAGGGAAGTAGCTCCTGCCCTTGCAGGACCTTTTGTACCAGTGCAGGAGACCCGAAGGTCTGCACCCAGCTCCCTGCATGCACACATTCTGCTTCCATGTTCGCAGCCCGGGAGCAGAGGTCCAAAGCGCGGTGGCAGGTAGAGCACAGACATAACACAATGGCTGCTGGAGTATCAGGGAGAGTCACCAAGTCACTGTGTCCTGAATCTCTGGCCTTCAGGAGACTACCAGGGCTCCTCTGCTGCTCGCCCACACTAGTGGCTATTGTCTCTGTGGCTCTGCCAGCCAAGCTCCTCTGGCTGGCTGTTCCCTGCTGGGTGTCAGTAAAAAGTTGCTCAGGGAGTAGTCTTGCAGAAAAGCTTGTAGAAAACTGGCTTGCCTGTTTTCCCAGCAAAATGGTATTGATTCAGGGCACAGTCAGGCTCCTGAGTATTCCAAAACTCCCAAGGCAGTCAGCCTCTCTGACTGGCTTCCTGCTTAAAACATGCTGGAACTACCACTGCCCAGCGGGCCACAACCTGCGGCCACGTCAGAGTGAGCCCAGAGCCGGCTGCTGTTGGGGAACTGAAGCCGGCTCTGCTGTAGGCCGTGGTGAAAGCTGCGGCAAGACCAGCAAGCAGGAAATGCCACAAAGAGGAAGTGTTTGCTCGGCACTTCTCTATCCTCAGTGGGCACTGGCAAGTCAGTGACGCTGCCATGGAAACACGGGGTGAGCCAGCAGAGAGAAGCTGCTGACTGGCACATACTGCATCCCAGCTCAGTGGCACTTACAGACTGGGGACAGCAGAAGTGAAGGGCAAAATGGGGTCAGTTATTTCCCCTCATAGGTTTCTCTACATAGTTTTCATCCTTCAACATTCAATAGTTAAATATGCTAGAGATTTAACGGAACTGTAATCCCACCAAATATAAAAAAAAAAGGGAGTGGAAGTGTCCTGGGTTTGCTGCCAGTCAAATATATTTAGTGGCTTGAGGAAGTGGGAGCACAGCAGTAAAAGTAGAGCCAGGGGAATTCTTGTTCAGTCACTGGCCCCTAGAGAAAAGAGGGGGAGCCCTGAGTTTGCAGCATGTCCCACCACATGATGCTTTTGGCCAGCAGAGAACTGGCCCAGGCGGGCACCTGAGGGCAGGGCTGTGCACCTCCCTGGTGCTGCGGGAGCCTTGGCGCAGGGAACCAGGCCAGTCCCCACACCGGGCCATGGAGGTGAACGTGCTTCGCGTGTGGTGAGAAGATCCATGCCAGCAGACGGGAGATGCAAATGAAAGGCTGCCAGTACCGATGCCAAGCTACATGCATCGCAGAGCACGCATTATCTCCAAAGTTACTTGTATCATAGAATTGCAGAAAATGGATTTTTCTTCTTTAGCTATTTTTTTTCAGCACAACCGTAGCAGATTAAACCAGGATGTTTTTTCACTGCCAGCTCCAGCCATCTGTATCCCTAAGTATGTGTAGGCAAATCCTACTGGTAGTCCCCAGTGGAACTCCCATTTCAGGTCAGCAGAAAGGAGCAAAGCACTCTTCAGTTCTCATTGCCACATTCAAACTCTCATCAGCCGAGTGTTCTGTCCTTTCCCATCTGCTGTAATGTTAGAGTTTGTTTGGTTTTTGTGAAACTGCTCAAAGTAAAGCAGACCAAGTTTCCTGCAGCAAGAGGAAACGGAACAGTAATCTGCTGAGGCCTCCCTTAGGTTAACACTGCTTTGTTACACAGATTTACGGTTCTGTGATTTGCAGCAGTAAAAAAACTTTTCTTACTAGTAAAAATAATCCACTGCCCGTGCCCTTTGGTCAGCAAGTGACAGGCTTGAAAGAAACAAAACAAACTAAGCCGTGTTTTTAAATCGTCTGTTCAGCCCTGAACTTTCAGCTGTTGTGCAGTACAGACAGATTTGATTAAACAGGAAAAGAACTGCTTTCATCTGATTAAGTAAATGGAGAGAGGAATTTTATTAGAAGATTTTTCTAAACAGTAGCTGAAACTTACATTTTTGAAAAGTTTGTTTGGGTAATGTGCTTTTGGTTAAATGAATAATTTAAGTTTTAACTATCTACTGCAAACGCAAAGACCTTTGAAAGCCATGTTTCATTATTGATAAACACAAAATACCTTCACTGATTTTATAATAAACACTGCAGGCTTATGTGATGCTACCCAGCACCTTAACCACTGAAAGCATACAAAGCTGTAAACCTACCAATACATCTTTAAAGAACATTTTGTAGAGTAATATGAAAGACTTCTTTCTCCTTCTCCCCACATGGCTGAATTTATAATGTATTAAGTCTTTTAAAACACATTCTCACTATCTAAAAGGCTGTATGCAAATGTATAAAGGGAGATTCATAATTCTGTCTCTGACTTATCTTCAGCATGCTGCTACCTTAAACATTTAACTTAATCAGTCAATAATTGGAGAAGCTGAAGGATTCCAAAGCATAAACCACTTCCACGTAGCAATACTGAAACAAAGTGGTCTTCAGACAGGGATCTGGAGAAAGCATCATTCACTTGAAATACAGCTGTGAAAAACTCCAGTGAGTAAGTTCTGTACATTCTGCCTCAGAAATACCTGTTCTGGGGTCACTGGTGTGAGCCAAAAGTACCCTTGCTAGCACTTAGAATTGAATTCATATATTGAGCAGGATGGGCAGCCAAGCACAAGCTGGGAAGTGTGAGGCCTCCAGCTCTCAGGGGATCTAAAGAACTGTGCGGCCTTGCCTCCCACTGCCTTTGTCTCTCAGAAGGTACTTAAAAAGAACTGAAAATGTACCTTACCTTGGACTCCAAGTAAATGTTGGCTAAAGACATCTTGGAAATCTTATACAGGCAGATGGAGAGTGAAACTGCGCACAGCACAAACAACGTGTCATTAATTGCCACCCGGACAGAGACAATGACTTTTCTCTCTGAATTCTGTGTCCTCACCAATACTGCACATGTTAAATTCACCAAGAGGAAGAGGAGACTTATGAAAAGAGAAGCCAGGTAGAGGGGCAACCTGGGAGAGTGAGGAGAAAACAGTTTTAGCAACATTGTTCAGCAAGTGTCAGTCATGAGATGGAAGTTGCACTCTGAGCAATGAGAGCTGCACGTGTTGGGCCAACAGAGTGACCGGCCGCCCGAGCCCAAATCAAACTGCTCCAGATCGCTAGAGAGATTAATTTAGCTTATTTCAAACCTGGTTTTACAGTTATACAACAAACTCTAAGTAAAGAATCTAATGTCGAGTTGCTAAACCTGGAAGAGTGTTTGCAGCAGAAACACAACAGCGCAGTTCTTGAAATCTACTTATAATACACGAGTACTTCCCTTGAGCAGGCACTTCATGTACAGCACAAAGCCTCTGAGTGCTCACTGACAGGAGAAACCTTGCAAAAGGCTGAGTTGTCTGGAACAGTCTGGGTTTGATCCTGATTTTATTATACCACACCACCACTGCCAAGAGAAGCACCACTGACTGCTGATGTTGCTGTCAGATTTCGTATTAAATGAGGGAAGTGTCTAACAGAAGGAAAAATCCCTGAGTTACTGGTTCCCCAGCATCTTTCGCTGTCCCTCCTCCTAAACAATTTGGCCATGGGCAACCTTTTGGAAGAAACATCAAGAAATTTAAATATGCATATTGATTCTGGGTTAGCATTTTGCCATCTATGCCAGGCAAAAGGTTCGTTTGCACACAGGTGCAGAGCTGGAACAGAAATGTGACAGGTTGCTAGACTGGTTTTCTTCATTTGTTCTTTCCTACCTACCCAGCGTTGATACCTGCAATACAAGCATACGACATACTCAAGGAAAGCTGCTTCTCATTCCTCTTTCCTCCTACACAGAGCTGTGGAGCTTTTCACTTTAAAAAAAAAAAAAGAAAAGGCATGTTTCCATTTCAGGTGTTTGCCTACTCCATTGTCATTGCTGACCAAGGCAATTACTGGTGAGGGTCAACAATTTGCAGTCACCGAACAAAAGGTTTTGGCCAATGCTTTTCATGCCTGCTGGGAATTTTGAATTTGGCTGACAACAATGACCCAGACTGTCCCTGAGGCATCAAATTCTGATTGTTTAAAAATACCCAGTGGTGATCTTTTTCTTTCACACATTCATCTCCTTTTGGAATAGCATCAACCCAGCTACAAAGCTGAAGCATAGCCAGCTTCTTTTCAGAGGGCAAGAAAGGAAGGGGTATACCTTTGAGACTTTTTATATGTGTAGCAGGGAGAACTGGAAGCCTAGAAGTGTCTGCTTGTGAATCAGTGCCCTTCTTTCCAGCTATATCTGGCAGTGAGTGAGGATGCTGTCTTTTCCTTGCCAGTCACAGAAATTTCCTCTCAGGGGGAAGATTGTGCTCATTCTTAAAGCTTCCAGGACAAGGCTTTGTTTTTAGGATAAGCAGCTGGAGGTACTTCCTTTAAACCTCACAGGATAAAGCTGGAAGCACTGCAGTCCTGAAGCTCCTCTCTCACGTAGCTTCCTCTGAAGAATGCAGTTCCCAGTTGCAGTAGCGGTACATTTACAGCTTTTATTAATATCTCAATAGTCTTTAAATGACGGTAATGTGTCTTCCTTTCCTTCCCCTCCCAAAGCCTCATGTCTGCTCCTCCACTGTAATGCAGGTGAAATACTCTCATGAGGTTCAGGCTTATGAGGAAAGACAAGCTCTTATGTGCTGCCTGCGTGCAGGACAGTGAGTACGTGCTCTCTTTTCGCTCAGCTTAGTCAAAGGGACCTTCTGCTCCAGTGCAGCCTGCATGCCCTTGATGCTGGCTTGCAGCCAGCAAGGCGCAGATGCCTCTGGACCGGGCTCCTCCTTGATGGACTTTAGCAAAAACCCCCCACTGTCACACTCTCGTGCCCACAACCTCCCACAACCTCACAGCCAGGGTGAGCTGTCGTGGTCAGTCGGTTGTGCCGCTCTTCACATAATGATCTTCCGTCCCTCTTATTAACACAGTGTGGCTGGGGAAACGTCTGCCTGTTTTGACAATAGAAGCATTGTTGCACGACTTCTGAAGCAGCACTGATGGAGATGCAGGCTGGATCTCTCAGGACAGTTTTAGGGTCCCCGCTGCTGCAGAAAGCATTCCTAACTCAAACGCAGAATGTAGCCTTACAGCTCAACTACAAGGGCACCTAAAAGACATGCATATGCATATGGGGTTTTTTTAGAAATAGAGAGGCAGTAGAGGTGCTTCCAGACTGCACCAGTGACTGTTCAAAAGCCTATTGGGTCTAATCCCCATTTTGGGGCTACTGCCTTAAAAGGAGCTGTGTGTAATCTGGTTTAGCTGAGGAAGGAACATACCAGGGTGTTCTGTTCTTTCTGTGCCAGACTGGATGTATCCCTAAATTTTTCTTTGAGCTCGAAATCAAACTTCAGATGAATGCAGTGAGTTTTGCCTTGTTTAACAGGAAAATCTATTTGAAACTACTATGTGGTTTCCTCAGAAACCGTACAGTGTCTGAGGCTTGTGTGTAATAAGGCATGCACATACAGCACAGCAAGCCTCATCCAAACCCGACTGTAAGAAACTCCCAAGCCCAGGGAGACGTGCAGAAGGATTGTTTAAGTATGAAGTTGGGCTGGTAACAGGCTTTGCCATGAGCTTTTTTGCCACAGCGACTAGGATCATGAAGGCTGTGTTGAGTAAATTTTCCTTAAGATTCTGTATCTCTCACAGGATTTTATCAATTTTTTCTGTATATGAAATGGTTTTGATTTCTGAGGCCTGTGTCAATACATAGACTGCAGTCCTATGTATCTGTTGCCCTGCTTATATTGCCATTATCTATTGCAGAAATACCAATACCACGCAATAAGGTCTGACACTTATTAAAGAAAATGGGGGAAAAAAAAAAAAAGGCAAACATTCAGCAATGAAGAAAACTAAAATTCAGCAAGTGCAGACTCCAGTCTCTGTCTGTAGGCCACATCATCCATCATCATCTTTCCATAAGGATTTGAATGACCTGATTTAACGAAGGATGTCCCTGCCCATGGGACAGGGGTTGGACTAGAAGATCTTTAAAGTCCTGTCCAAACCAAGCCACTCTGTGATCCTACGATCTTTCACTAGCCTGCTACAGATAAGATTCAGGACCTCAGCTGTGGGTGTGCACACATTTAAACCTCTTCAATTGCCCTATATAAGACAGGAAATAAGGTCAGCTTTATTTATATGGCTTTTTTACACTCATGCTAAGGGTTCTAGATATTAAAACAAAATACTACTGAAGCCCTTTACCAACAGAGCTGAATAAGAGAGAAAAGGCTAGACCAGGTCCAAGAGTGATCTGCATTTAGGAACACAGTAGGCAGGAGTCATGGTGGATATGGAACTGTTGTGGGGAGGGTAGTCTGTGCATGAGTAATTCCAGTCACAATACAGAAACGTTTAGGATCAGACACGCTCCAAGAGCTACAGCAGCAGGGTGCTGCTGTTGTCACTTCATAAGCATTGATGAAATATCACAAGCTCCCTCTGCTTTCTTTCCCTGAAGAAAGACACTTCCAAGCAGTTTTCAGGAATAAAGCCTTACCACAAACGTCAGTAACAGAGGAGGTTCAAAGCTTCTACCTCTCACCTCTAAAGCCAGCCAGGAACATGCTCACAGACCCGCCCTATAGCACCCTGAGCTGCAGCCCAGGCTTTGTGCAAAGCTGTCCTCTTCGTCCCTCTCGCCCATGCACTGTCAGGGGCAGGTACGCTTGCCTGGGCGGCTGCCTGGGGACATGGCTGGTGTGTGCTGCGCTTGTCTGCCAGCCCACGTTCCTGGATTTCCTCCCCACAAAAACCAGAGTGCAAAGAGGGGCTGAATGTTTTCATATGCCGCAGCGTTGACCAGGGAGCATCCAGCTCTTGCCCCTCGTGGTTTGGGATGTGGCCACGGTATGCACACAGACCCACTAACCTGAAAGCATTCCTGAGGCCACCAAAATTGATGCAGCCTCTCTACTCCCATCTTGACCACTTCTGCATCAGCTGCAGCTCAGCATGAAGCCACGTCCCTCCGTCAGACACACACCATGTGTGTCCCGTACCCTCCCCAGCCCGAGCACAGCCCACCCCAGGCCTGCTCTCATTGTACCGCCATTCTATCAGATACAGTTTCTGAAGCACTTGTTCCAGAAGATCACCTCTCCAGCTGTATCAAAATCCAACTGGATAACAAACTTTTCCAGTCCAAGGACAATGTTAATATTTGACCTGTTGATACAGTACTGTGTTCTCCTGAACAGTCAGCAAATAACAGATTTCGGTTTCACATTACTCTGCTCTCTTATCCTGATTTCAGATTGTAAATTTTTTCTTTAGAATGGAGACAACCCCCCTCTCTTCCCCTGTCTAAACAACGTTGCCCCTGACTGAGGCCTTTAGGCATTGCCACAATAAACATTTATTTATTGAGCTCTTCCTCAGCTTTCTGGACATTACTGCCCTTTGGGGAGCATTCAAGTAGTTCCTGACAATCTCTCCTGCCTAACAAGATCCCAAACAAATCTGTCCACCTAAATCCCAAGTTACCCCAACCTCAGCTCTATGGCATCGGTGAAGGTTATCTGTGAGCTCCTGAACACATCAAGTTCCATCCATTCTCTCTACTTCTTTCTCTTCACAACTCTTCTCTGATCTTCCCAACACTTTTGAGTCTTTTATTACCACTGACCTAATGGATTAATACATACCCAGTCCCTCCAATTCCTGTCACAACAAATACATCACTCTGCTACCTTTACCAAAGCACTGGATCTGAATTCGCCTAACAATACAACTGTTAAGAACCTATCAACAAATCTCCAAGGCAAGTGTTTTCTGCTTGCATTTGAAATATTTGCCTTTGAAATCTGTGAATGTCTAAAAATGGCACTTGTGCTGGGGAACGACAGATTTCTAAATATCATAGGAAGAAGTTGGTTTCAGAACCATCATCATAAAACATTGGTATATAAATATGAATAGCTGTGATATGAGCACCAGATTAGCAAAGATGATGTGTTTCTCAAACAGCACGGCTACTCTTCTTTACACATTGAAAGTCTGCATAGTTCTTACCTGTATTTCAGTAGCTCTGGGGAATATTTTGACTTAGCTTTGAATATCACCTGCAAAACAGAAAAACATTGCATCAAACAGAGGATAAATGTAAGTAAATACAGATGCTGTGATCTGCAGGAATCCTGTCTCACAGGTCACAAGAAATGTAAAGATAGGTTTCATTACATCACAGATTTGCATTTATTGCTGACCCATGGCAGGCAAGTTCTAAGCAAAGTATTAAAACCACTCAGCAGGTAATCACAATGTACTTGTATACAAATTGCCTGCGCCATTATTTTAACTTACTCTGGTTTGTGAATAAGGTCCTTTATACCAGTATTCACAAGAGTAATAATAGAGGCAAGTAGTTATTAAGCTCTTACATGACCTAACAGTACCTGCCTCTCAAGTAGACCAGCTCATACTGGCATATTGGGTCAGATACTCTATTCACATGAAGAGCCTGTCATATTACCCTGGCCTGAAATTGGATATGTATGTTTGTATCCATGTTACATTGTCAAAAGGATGCCAAACTCATTCTTGTACTCTGAGGCATATTTGGCTTCTGCTCACTGATTGTCCACTATATAACAATGTGTATTTTTACAGAGAAACAGCTCAGGCCCAGTAGTTACCTTGCTGTAAAGACAAAATCCTGACGTGTTTTCTGCAAGGTGGCTGGGTAATATCAGTCACAGGTGTTTAACCACCATTAGAAATTATGCAAAAATATATTAGCATATTTTATATATTTAAAAAAATACAGGAAAGCATCACTGCTTTTTCATAAGCTAACATGGTTTACAAGCACGCTCAGCTTACAAATCTTCATTCAAACCAACACTAAAGCACAGTGACTGCTAGTATTACAAAAAAAACATGCTGTGTGACTTATTCTGGTTTGTTTCCTAATTGCTTTCTCCTCCAGTTACCCTGCGTTATCCATTTCACTTGGTTTTGCATGCCCTTTAGTATAGCTTGCATAATATTTGCAATGATTATCATGCTTTCCCAAGGAAACAGGACTTACATGATCACTATGTATGTGCAGGCATGTGTCTGCCTGTCAACTTGTTTATCTGTCCCCCTACTAATCTTAAAATACTCCAGTCAGAGAACTGATGGAAAAATACTTGAAGCACCTTTATCACCCTCCTCAAAATTAGTGGCCCAAGAGAAGTAGGGAAACCTATAAATGCATCTGATATATGACCTCTGTGAGGAGAACCCTGCATAATGATTCCACACATCACCCAATATGAGAGTCTGCATAGCAAAGTATCATAAGAAATGCCCCAGTTACCGAAACAGCTCAAAGTCAAGCATGAGACACAGATCTGGAGAAAATCAGGCTTCACTTGTTCCAGTGCTCCTGGAACAACTTGTCATTTAACTCTTATTCACCATAAACAGCTGCCTTGACATGGAAATTATTTTTGTGACACATCAGCCTGCTTAGCACTGGCTGAACCAGCAGAGAACACTGAGCTTTTCAGCAGGCCCTAGAAAAATAATAGCTGAGAATAAAATTGAAAAGTTGGGGAAAAACATCTCTAAAAATATTCTGCAGCCATTGATACTGTTTTCAAATCGTTAACATCACTGGCAGTATCCCTTACAAAAAATTTCTGTGATTCATTCTCCAAATTCCTGGATCATGAATTCTCACAGGAGTTCAAGAATAAGTTTTATGTTGTTTTACTTATTGGTGCTAAGAGGAGAGGTACAAGAGGCTTGTGAATGCTCTGTTTCCATGGTACACAAAGAGAAGCTGTCAGTTTTTAGAGAAGAGATAGGGTTCAAAATACTTCCTGTACACTTTTTGTACTAGACTTTGCTTATTCTGAAAGACACTCTGGTCAAGCAGGAAGGAACAGATTCCTGACCTCAATAAAACTAAACAAGTAAAACTTGTCTCTAGGGCCATTCCACAATCCTCACCTGTTCTGAGTAGCACTAAATCACACTCATTGTACCGTTAATTTTGACAGCCTTCGGAGCAGCACCGAAAAGAATTATTCAGAGCCTGTGCAAAGGACTACAAAAGAAAAGTAATTTGCAGTGGGCAATGAGTTGTGCTGGGTCCACAAAACTGAGAAAATTCACAAGTTCCTGTATACCATTTCCTGGGGTTCCCCAAGAAGGACCCACTCACTCCTATATTGTCACATAGCACTCCTGTCACATAAGCCGGTCCAAGGCTGCCCTACCCAGCAAAAGCTCCAGGGATAACTTAGCTAAAACCAAACCTGACGTTCCTGCTGCAGATCCAGGAGGATCTCCAGATGAGAAAAGGTCAGAACAGCCATTATCCTGATTCCACATTTGGTCAGCCTCTTCCAGCTGGAAATGAACAATGCACAAAAACCAGACGCTACATAGAATGAAAGCTCCACTATAAAGCACGGACACTCTTAAAAATTCACTGCTAGACAGAAATACAGGCAGCCAAGTTCTGCCACCTTTGCTTAAACACTGATGGGCCCTCAGTTCATGAGTAGCCTTGCTGGAAGCAACGTGATTGTCACAGAATAAAGGGCTTTTCAAGTGGGAGTAAGGATGTCAGAAGCTGATCTCAATGTACCTTATATGCGTGGGTGCTGCTTTCTGCTTTTAACATTTAGCTCAAGAGACTGGTTGCTCAATGGTCCCTCCCCGCAGCAGTGTTGAAAAAGCTTCCAGTCAATATCTGAGTCATCTAAGCAAGTCTTCCAGCAAACCAGGCAATTCCTAAGAATAGACTAAACAGCAAGCAGAAGGCAGACTTTTTTTAAAAGAGCTTTCAGAGACCCACAAGATGAACAGCAACACAGAAAAATCAGTAAAATTCCTTGCTAATTTTCTAATGTCTGAAGTGTTATTCTATATTCTTAAAAATATTTCCCCTTTTGCTTGTTCTTTAAAGGAGAAATATCTTGTTTTGACTCCTTGTTTCTGCTGAAGGACTGGAAAGATTCTCACTCTCCCTCCTCCACTCCTCTGAGCTATATGTCTGGCATATAAACCTGCAGCAGTACAAAAGGACTCCAAAAAGCCCTTCATACACCCAGGGAAAACTTCTGTTTCAGCAACTGCTATAAACAGCTGCCCATAAAGACATTTTAGCAGGTCCCAGCAGAGGAGCAGTGAGGATGGCACGGGAGTCCATTCACAGCTTGGCTGCAGAGGGTTCTGCAGAGGTGCTGTGCAGCAAAGAAGGCAGACAGGGCCTGGCTGCTGTGGCTTAATAAATCAGGAGCCACTCTGGTCCTGTAAGTATCAATGAAACAGGCGTCAAAGCCAAGTCACATATTCCCAAAGCAAAAGAGAAATAAAATCTCACTGGAGCAATTTTCAGCCCGTGCTCTGATTTAGCTGAACTGACGTGATGGCCGGCACAAACCTCCACTGTACCTCGAGTGCTACCTGATCAATTCTCTTGTACAGGAGCCACAGCTCAGCTTACCAGAAAGCCTCAGGTATGTGTTAAGTGCTTTCATATGTCTCAAGCTGGCCCCTCTACACAGGAATGAAGTTCAGCTTTATTTACTAGTTCTCATTTCAAAAACTCTGTCAAGAGCATAGCATGTACTTTTCCTTCCCAGTTCCTTTGACCACAGCCTCTCTCTTCCTTCATCACACTCCATGCAAACTTCTCTTTGCACCCTGAAAATGTGCCACAACCACAGACAGGCCCAGAGCCCCTCACCATCAGCCCATATGTCTTTCCTCAGCTGTGTATCTTCCAGCCCCAGGCCCATCTTTCCCCTTCTCTCTTTCTCTCATGTTCACTCTGTCATTTGGATCAGATTCCCCAAAAGGTGCAAATTTTCCCTCTACTCTCTAAACTCTACATGGTTCGTAAGGGCCTCCAGACACGGGCAACATGACTCACTACCATACTCAGCCTTCTGCAAATTGGTAAAAATAGTCCTGAGAGAAGAAGGACCATTGTGGGGCTGGCAGCCACAGTAAACTTGCGTGTGTAGCTTTCCTATCAAATTATTTTCTAAGGCAAATGAGCTCATTCTTCATGTCAGACGCTGACAGCCAACCAGTCTGCAGTTGCAATTTGTCTCCTATAGAACCAATCGTGAGGGCAACTTTTTACGTCAAACATATTATCTGTAGTTAGACTCCTGTGTATTTCTATCTACATCTAAAACATGCTTTAAATTAATAACAAGCTTTATAAAATACGGTGTATTCATGTACTAAAAAATTAATATTTCTCCTAAATCAAAAGCCCTCTCTGTTCTCCAACTGATGGTATTACTTTCGAAATGCTATCCCCAGTAATTAGAGGATGAGGAATTTTCTTCCCAGAGCTAATACATACCTCAGCTCCACTGGGATACACGTGGCCTCTCTGAAAGCCTCGTGCTGGTTCTGCCCTGCCCTGCCAGGCGCTTCCAGCATGGTGAGCTCCCCTCTGAACTGTCTTATGACGCACAATTTCTCTTCATTTGAAAGTCCCTGATTTTATCAGCCCTGCCTGGAAGGCAGGGTAAGCTTCCCAATCTGGATGCCAGATACAAGGGGAGATGGCTAGTGAGGAGGAAGGAGAGGGAAATCTGCCTATTAGGCCTTCTTCGCCCATACAGCCTCACAGTTCTTTAGCTCAGCACCACATTCCCTAGGTCCTGGAGAAGTTCCCAACCTGAAGATTAAACCTATAGCCCACCAAATGGTTTGTTGTGCCTAGCTATAGGGGAGACCTGGGATTTCCAGCATCCCCTACAGCTCACAGTCTCCAGCCCTGACCTTATTTTTTCAATCGGTAACCCCCCATCCTAGCCTCCCTCCTGTTTCATTTGTAGCCCATTCCCCAGGGAAACGTAAAGTCTGAAGCAAACAGGACAAAGTGAAGCAAGCCCTTCTCTGCCCACCCCTCACACACACACACACCAAAAAAGGCAACTTCTTATTTTATTTCCCAGAGCCTCTTTACGCTTTTGCCCATGGCAGTGACTGTAAAGCCTTAAGACTCATCTCTGTCACCCCTTGTCAGGGTGGGGAAGATCTGGCCAGGCAGGACATAAATAAGAGTGCCTTTGTCCTGGGATCCTTATGGACTGGAGTCACCTAAAGTGGAGAAAAATGTTATTTGCTGACTTACAGTCTTAGCTTTATTAAGCAGCAAAATAAACTTGTGGGAGCTGCAGGTGTGAGGCAAACATACATATGGGCTTTTTGGTCTCTGCAGGTGAAACACACACTGCAGGTACCCTACCTGATGGATCAGGGAGCTGCTCTGGCTCAGTACAAAGCAGCTATTTGCTGGCGTTTGGCTACTGTTTTATGAAAGTGCCACTGGATGTCATTTTCACTTGAGATTTACTTTAACAATTTCTAAGTAGACAGAGGCTTATCCTGAGAGGGTAGGTCATTTTATTTTCTTTAGAAGACAATGAACACAGAAACAAGGTATCATGAATTCTAATAAATGTGGTGCACTCATTAGAAATCATATGTATTTTCCACAGTATGTGATTTCTGAGACGAGCTAATACTATATAAGCCTCATCTGCAGCAGCCTTATCTTCTATTTTGCCATAAGCAGGGCATCGAACCATAGCAAAGGACCCTGAATTTGGCTCTTAGTCCAAAGATTACTCTGGAGTTTTCCTGAGTAAAAACTATTTTGACTGTAACTTCTCTTTCATCCAGTAATCCCTCACTTTAGCAACCTTCCCCAAGGCTTTATGGCTCTTTCTGATGTATCTGCTCATGCTGATGTGCAAGTCTGGGAACAACCTCTGCTGTGCTGATGTCATCATGGCTGACTTGTCCTGTTACACATAAAATACAGCCTAAATTTGCATCCCTATTACTTCGGGATACCTATTAAAAAGATAATAGTTGTGGCTAACTTTCTGTCAAGTTCAAAGGCGCTTATTATTCTGAAATAATGCCCTCAGGCACTTGCCAAATGAGTTTTTTTGTTTGGCCAGGAGGATTTGCAATGTTTTTTGAATAACTTTTTCTTCTCACGTCTATGTCTAAAAGTTTTCCTAGCAGTGCCACATGCCTGGGTGCTGTACAGCAGATAATAAACGCCTGCAAATTCAAGAGACCCGTGAGGTCTCTTCCAGCCCTCTGTCCCTATACTATACATAGATCACTTCTTTCCCTCTAGCTAAGCACTAGTTAAATGGCATGGTTTTCATGCAATGACATACTGCTGAGGACCTTTTTTGCCTTCCTTCTAGAGAAAAAACAGTACGAAAAGTTGTTTTTGAACAGGTCTGTGAAGTTATAAGCCATTACTGAAAACAAAATTCTCTCTCCCCACCCCTTTCACACTAGTTGTTGCTTGCCTGCTGTGGAAAGCTAGATGCACACAGTCTCAAGGAGATGCTGAATTTCAAGCCAAACCACCTATAATGGTTAGAAGTAAAGAATTAATAATGGCAAATTAAAAATATGTGCACTTATTCTCTGTATTACATTATATTCCTACAATGGCTGTGCTTGTATTTCTTAAGGCTTTGTTTTGGCTGGGGAGATATTTGAGGTGAGATTTCACTGGGAGCAAACAGCTCTAAAGCAAACAACAGGACTAATAACACGCCTGTCTACAGTGGCCCACGATCTTTAAAGATGATGACGCACATCACAGGCTCTGAAAGTCCCTTGCAAATACCGTTTCAAAAGCCCACAACAGCTCTTCAAGACAGGTAACTCTTACTCTCATTTACAGAGGGGCTGAGAGGAAGATCCTGAGGACTCATGGTGACAAAGCAGAAATTTTTTCAAAGGCAGAATCAATAGCCTTAGCATTTTTTTCTGTTTCCAACCACTGACTTGTACTTCCTGAATGATATCAGACAGCAATGCCAAAAATAAGCTAAAAGGACATGTGGGCATTCTCTATGCTCTCTTTTTGGATCTTCCTTAGACAAAAGGACTTGGTTAGCTGCAGTGCTAAGCCCCTGAGTGGTGCCACTCTAATTCACAGGGTGCAGATGGCCGTGACCCCCCTGTGCTCATGCCAGCCTCAGCTTCTTGTGGCGAAGGGCCAGGATGGCGCATTCTGCCTCCAGACTTCCACAGAGCCCTGTGTGTGTGTGTGTGTCTGAGGGAAGAACCTCACGCAGGGCTACGACTTAGTCCCAGCCACTGTGATGGGGACAGACTGTGTGATGACGGACATTTGCCCCTGGGGAACTGCACCATCATCAAATGACTCTCACAATCGCAGTGGGACAAAGCCTAGGTCACCACATGCCTGAGCTGGATTTGAGTTGCACATACATGAAAGTTTCCTGTAATCCCTTAATATATCTCAAGTCCCAGGGAGTGGAGCAGGGTGAGTTAGCAGGTATTTCAGAAACTGAATCCAGAAAAGTAAACCTAAGCACAAAACTGGGTATGTGGTTCTAACCATTTAATACTCTCTACACCTCCAGTGATCCTCTTACAGCTGTCATGCTTACCATTGCTGCTTTTTCAGCTCTGGGATGACAGCTCTCATAAGCAGCCTGATCTCTCCAGCCAGGCTGTTCAGAATTGACAGGCCTGTAATCACTACAGAGCACTGTTAAACATCATAGGCATTACAGAAGCACCCAGACCTAGGCATGGAGCTGGTTCAAGTGGGGCATGTAGCAACAACCAAAGCATCCTGAGCACTTCCAGGGGTGCTCCACGGCTGGCCCATGCTCTCCTGGCCAACTACCCCTGCACTGGGAAAGTGGACTTTGGCAAATGTCACCCGAGTGCAGGCTGGGCTTCCTGCTCCAGGCACCGCACTGGGATTGAGGAGACGGAGAATCCAGTCCCTGCCCCCAACGCAAGCTTCCTGTGAGACCTTAGGCAAGCCCAACAGTCTTTCTTTGCCTCGGCATGCCAGTATCCCATCCTGCAGCCCACTGCCGAGATACCCAAGCTCACCATAAATGCTTCCACGCAACTCTGACTGCAGCAACCTGGAATGCCGTGCAGATTAACTCATCTGGCTTCTTAGCTGTCCGTAGCACAGATGCAATCTCAACCCCTCTTTCTGAAATGGAGATACTATTTCCTCTGCTGCACTATAGAGCTAATTTGCCTTTACATCACAGCATCTCTGAAACCGAGGGTGTACCTCTGTATAGCACTTATCACTTACTGGGGTCTGGAGTCACTTCTGCTTATAATAGAGATCATTATAGGAATTTTGGTCTGCAGTAGGACTTGATAGACAGTTTTGGCTGTGATAAACAGAACTGAAATCTCACTCAGAAACATGTTAGCCAGCTTATGAAAAACTGGGGGGTGCCAGTAAAATTAGAAATTACAATTCCGACTGCATACAGAGATCAGGTCTGCTAAGCCAGGAGGTTTACAAAGTCTAATAACAACAACAATAATAAAGAATAATAACAGAATGGCATTTTGGGTGTCCAGCTTTCAAGCTCTCCTATACATTTTTCCCCAGCCTTTAAACTAGACGACACCCATTTAACAGACAGTAGATACATTATTTGCCATTCCTGAACTGATCACTTCAGGCTCCAGTTTCATTGCAACGCTGATCACTTGCATATAGATCAAAAGTTAAAATTTCAAACGAAATAACTGAAATTTACTTTTTGCATAGCCAAGGTACATTTGTAAGTTACATTTGCCTCATGATTCTACCAAAATAATGCTTTACCATTCTGTCAGATTCAATCAACCAAATAACTGTTGCTTACCTGTGTGAAGTAAAGATTCATCAGGGTCAGGGTGAAAAACTGGAGGCAGACTGGGAAGCAATAGAGAAGCCAGAAGATGAAGGGGCTGAAAGAATTTGCTGTGACAAAGTCTCTGAAGTAAAATGAAAAGAGCACAGTCCTGAGAGAGGCCCAAAACAAGCACAGAAACAGAAACACAGTCTGGTAGCTGAACCTCTTGTGCCTGTAGTGAAGGACCAGCCAGAGCTGGACGTAGATGAACACAAAAAGCAGTGAATAAAAAACAGTATATACAATGGTCAGGCCCAGCTTCACATACGGAGGGACAGCTGGCGTCAGGGTCGGCGGAAGGGTGTCATTTTTCAGTGGGTCCCACTCAGGGGCCTCCATTTGATATCAGGAATCCTCAGAATTATTTATTAAGTTTGGCTGCCGCTGTTGCTGCCTCCTCCTTCTTCTTTCATCTTCCTACAGCATAGGAATCAAGAAAATGAAAGAAAACAAGCTGCACTTCCTCTTTGGCAGCTCACTGTGGGCTGGTAGCACATGATCACAATTCAGAATGATTCATTAGGACTGCCTTTGTCAGCAATTGGCAGGGAACAGCTCAGAATGCTGCCCTTTGCTGATGTTTGTGCACAAATCTTTACCATCCTTAAGAAACAAAGAAATCCACCAGCCCCCAAACGGATTACTGATCTTTTTTTTTTTTTTCCTAAGGAAAATTATCTGGATTTTAAATTAGTTAAGTAATGTTCTATTTTCTACAAGAAGCAAGTACCTGACATTTTCCCAGTGGCAGCCACATCGTATCTTTTTAGGATTTTTTGCCTCATTTCCCATTTAGCAAGTACTTTATTTAGCTGCATTTCATTAGGAATAATTTTAAGGACCTTAAAGTACTCACAAAATTCAAACAACTGTAGTAAGCTGTAACAGTTCAGCTCTGCATTGCAGAAATCTTTGTCTTTATAAGGAAATAAACAATTAGCACAGCAAACCTAACACATTCAATGTCTTATTTTTCTTCTAACACAAAACGTTTCATTAGAATGGGAGAAAAGGCATATCAAGGCTTGCAAACATAGCATATACAGGAACAAATAAAACCCCCTAAATACCCAAATTCACCAAAGCGTACATGCAGCTACAGGTTCTTTTCTTCTTGGTCGTTGTCTATTTGTGCCATCGCTGTGGCAACAGCTGACCAGACACGCCTTTTCACAAGTGTGCAGATGTGCCCTTGGGATTAAATCTATAAATTTACAGGCACTATGGCAGGCTGCTGGGTTTGACTCATGGGGGTGAGAAGTGAGAAGAATGAACTGAAACTGAGTGGTTTAGACATCTGTAGTGTGGTGGAAATGCTTCCTATATCTCTAGGTCCTGTATAGTGTCATATACCATCAAATACGAAGGTTTTCAAAAGATAGCTTGGTTATGGCTGGAACGCTGCCGTGTTTTGTTCTATTGATTATAGTAAGCTGATTACAAGAAGTGCTTGTTACCTGGAATAATCCCCAGGGAGGACCCTGCATGTCTGGTGAGCAGTAGGAAAAGATTCCTTTAGTGAAAGAATCCATGTAGTGGACATAAGTGAATTAACTAGTGAACTAACACAGTATTCAGGGTATGCAGACACTGATACTGACAATGAGTACTTACTAAAATAGTGATTTCCATTATTAATGTCTCACCCTGAGGAGTTCAAAACTACTATTTTGTTGAAAAAGACAATTATTATAATTGTGCTTATTATTATAAATACAGCATACATAAGTTGGGATAGTTCTTTAAAAAGATCTCCTAGTGAAGTCCATCTTTCCTTTAAAAAACCACACTGAACAGTTAATGCTATGTTCCAAAATCCATGTTTAGGTACTGAAACATAAGCAGTTTGATTTTAAAGGTGCTAAGCAAACTGAGCTGGAAAGTGATCTGTGGATTCTCAGTGCTTCTGTAAATCAGGTCATTTCTATTAAGGTGTCTAGATATGATTTTAAGACCCTTACCAGGAGCAGTCAGCTTGGATAAACAGCTCACAAAAGCAGGGTGATATATAGCACCAAGTGGCTGTGTCAATTTGACTATATATAGAAATACACAGAACACACGGTGAACGATGGGAAAGACGAGAGGGGATGAAGAAATGGCCAAGCACTAAAAATCATGTACATGTACAGAGGCAGGCCATAGCTTGGTCAGAAAGATAATTATATAGCTTCAACATAAACTTGGACTTAGTTTTAAATTAGCACCTGCTCCTAGATCCTGTGTTATTTCCTGGGGGAAAAAAAAAAAAAAGTAAAACTGATCAATACTAGTGTAGAACATGGAAAACTGGGCAGTTACCAAAGCAAGTTTGTCAGAGAAGCTGTCTGTACTCAGGCCATCAAGCTCATTAGGCAAAGACAGGGAAGATAAATGGCCTGGACAGGAGTTTAGACAGTATGCACAACAAATAGGACAGATACAACAAAATATACTTCAATACCTACTACAGAAGGCTCCGTCTCCCAGATCAGGAAACGCCTCCCCTGGATTGTTGCATACTTCTTTCTAGCAGACAAGGAAAACTTCTTCCTAGCCTTTCCCAGGTTCCACTAATAGGCCTGCTTTACACATCCCTCACTCTCCACAAGCCTGCTGCACACATGCACTATCTAGAGGCCAGAGTACAGTGATAACAAATTCAGTGGGTTCCACACCACCTCTCTGCTCTCAGCACAAACCTTCCAATTCTGCTTGTGGCTAACATTAACCCATGGTGGCCATAAGCACTCTATTGCTTTTTATCAGTGACCTATAACAACTCATCACAGCTTGTGCTATAAGACTTTAACCTGCTAAATGAGGGTAAAGGCTTCCACGGCATGCCAGCAGCAAAACCACGAGGATTTTGAGACTGCCACATGCCTGAAGTATACTATAAAATTTACAGAGAAGCAGCAATCCATTTCCACTCAACAAACTGCTGGCTTCCCTTGGTGCCCCTGTGGATGTGGTTGCCAACTCGCGCTTTGTGGGCAGCATGTTGTAAACAAAGCAAGCTGCTGCTCCCTTGGTTAGATGTTGCCAATGGACAGCAAAGAACAGTGGTCCCACAGTCTGCATTGCAGACGTGTCTCCAGGTCAGTAGGTGAGCAAAGGTTGGTTGGGAAACTGCACTGCAGCATCACAAGAAACTTCTTAACAGATCAAACTTCCCCTGCACACTCCAATGCCTAAGAAGTTCAGCCACTGCTTAGTCTTCAGCACACTCCTGCTGCCATCCAGGGACATTGCGCAATTCCAGAAGTTCTGTGTGTGTGTTACTGTTTTCTTGCTAAGGGTCATTGTCCAAAGGAATAAACTTGAGTGGAGCTCCATGGTTCCAAAATTTGCTTAGCTAGCCTGTCCCACTGCTATTTGACTTGAAACGCACAAAAGTAGATAACATGAGGTATCTGGATTCTGCAAGTTGAACTGCTGCCCTGCTCCTGAGGAGGGAGGTCTAGAGTTCTCATCTTTCATGTCACTTGCAGTTAATGAATTTGCTGGCAAGACTGTTAGTGAATCACTTTGTGCTAAAGCACTCTGCACCTAATGATTCTATCTAGTGCGTAGTTCAAAAAGTCTTTTAGAAAGGGTTTTGCAGAAAGGAGCACTTCTAGAAGTGAAGAAAATAAAGTAATTTCATATTTTGTTAGATACTGAACCAGCTTCATCTTTGGTTTTATACTGTGGAAGTCCAGAGAGGTTGTTTTCAGTTACACTGCCAGCTGTTTCATTCTTTTGAGACTTCATGATTTCTTGGACCATGTTTCTCAGCAACACCTGGCTCTCACGGTTTAAACCTAGAGTACTGAGAAAAGTATCATAGCTGGACCTTAAAGTCCATCCTTCTTCAGAAGCTGCTATTCCCTAAAGCTATCTGAAAAACTGTGAGAGGCTGTTCCATCCAGTTCCACTCCAACTAAGACATACCAGGAGAGGTTGTCAGATAGGCAGGCCTCTTGTCAAACCAAAGAAAATGGTATTCTGGCTCAACCTTTCTTTTTTATTCCGCACTCCGTAAGGCCCACGATTACGAAACTCAACAACATTTTGAAGGAAACAATTATTGCTATTTCTACTCAAAAAACAAGTGGCACAGAAATCTGCTATTAAACAAGATTGTCAACTAGCTGGTGGAGAGTGGGAGTATTGAGACTCTTTAATGTAGACAAGAAGTAGAGATACTGTGGAATTCATGATTATGTAATTCACTTGAATTTGTCACAACACTTACACCTCCTCTTTCTTCATTTTGTGTTCCACAGAAGTACCAGCTCACCTCCTTACAGTCCAATCATTTCAATTCAAATTATTTTCTGAAAGGCAAATTCCTTTGAAGCCTTCAGTAATGTGGCTGTTAGAAGAGAGAAATGTAACTGTGTGGTGTAAGCATATATCTTCTATGTTCAATACTCAGACCAGTGCAATTTGGTGCATTACATAACCAGATGTCAGGTTTCCTGATGAGAGACGGTGGCCAGGATGCTGCAAAGAATGGATGTTCCCTTGGAACAGGTTCAAGAATCTGATTTAACTACAGGGCAGGCACCTAAACTAGTGCCCGTTCAACATGATGGATGTATTAGTCACCAAATATTAAACCAGTAATTTCTCATTTGTCTTTGGATTCTGAAAACCTTATATTGGAAGCTTTTAGAATGCTACTGCATTGCAGAGCACGAATACTTAGCCTTGCAAAATACTGCTGATGGGATACTTCCGTCCTTTGCTCAATGTGGGCTCATCTCCAAGTCACAGACTACGTCACCATCTTCAGGATCCAGCGTCTCTGCACCATTCAACATTTAGCAGCTCTGACAAAACCCAAACAGAGGGCTGGGAACCAGATTTCTCAAGGGAAAAAATATCCTTTCATTGTTGGGCTTTCTCTGTGCCTGGGCATGTTAGATTTCACTATTAATCCTGACACAGACCTCATACTCAAAATATGTCTAAATAAAGCCCTTACAATAAATCAGGATTTATTATTCTAATCTCATTTAGGTCATAGAGTGGCGTACAACAGTACAAATGTAGGGCCTTAACCCGTAATCCTTAAGGCAGCCAAAGCTTCCATTGGCTTCAAATAAAGTAATATGTATGCACGAAGGGCACTAACTCACCCACACAAACTAATCAGAATAATGCAAATAGCTTTAAAGGAAAAAACCTGTGGTTTCATAATTTCAGCCAATACTCGACCAGAATAAAGTTTTCTAGAAGAATTCAATGTTACTGAATAAACAGAAGATGGAAAGAGACCAATTCCATGAAATAGATGCATCAGAATATCAGTGTCTTTGTTTCATTTTGGAGTTTTGTTTCTATTACGGTGGTTATACACTGATTTCAGGCTCTTTTGCAGGCTTTCTCATTGCACAACATGCAATAGAAGCAGACTCAAGCTTGGAGATGCAGTCTGCATTCTGGACTGGTAAGAAAGTCTTGAAAACCCTGAAATGTCTGTCCATGCTGCACATTCCTTGGGGTTTAAAACAAGACTCAGCAATCTACAGATCTAAGATTAAAAAGCACTGAAAAGGATTTGTTGCTTTTCACTGTTTAAATCATTCTTTGCAGCCTTCAGTTTCCCAGATGCCTCCATAACCCAGAAGGATACTTCAAATCCATGTTAGCTCAAGTAGAATATATTCTCGCCTTTGCTTGCCTTCTCTGCTGTCTTTGATTTAAGGCTCACCCCCTCTTTGCAACCCTCTCCGCCCTACAGTGGAAAAACCCATGAAAGAGGAACTAAAGCAGTTAGGTATTTCCCTTCAGTGGGGATTCCCTTAGATATACCAGTCAGCTGGGCATGAGCTGACTGGAAAAGGGAGGTGGACTAGCTATGGCCTGACGATAGAGAGAGGTGGATTTGAGTGCTAAAGATCACTTGGCCCAATGTCTGAGGTTTCATATAACCTATGACTGGCAGAGAATGCGTCCTCTCTTCACAAGAAACTTGATGACAAAAGAATAAAAGCCCATTTAAAGAGGGATGAAATTAGCCACATCCAGTAAAGGGAGTTACTTAATCTTCTTCCCTTGGCTTCTGATACTTTGATAATATGAAGCATCTGGCTCACAGCTAATAAAGCTCCACATGCTAGAAATCATCTGCTTCGGCCCTGATTATCTCCTCATTCAAGCAGCTGAGAATCAAGTTGCAGAAGCAAGAAGTCCTGAATCTTGCTGAATCCTTCTCAGGTTAATGCCTGGATGGTTTTTAACTCCAGTATCTTAAGTCTGCTCTAGTTGGTGCTGACATCCATACTCACTCAGAGGATTGTGCAATGGCAAGAAATGGACTCACAGACAGCCTGAGCAGCTTGATGTTTCCTCTCTTTCCAAAACCACATTTGGCAAGGCTGCCCTCTGAATGGCTGCTGCAGAAACTTTTTGTCAGTAGGACTGTCCTTGGAGTAGCGATGAAAACGCTTTTGTTGGTAATGGCCCTACAGTACTTCAGTGTGACTTTTCTAGGCTATAAAAACACGGTGGAAAGGAGCAGCCACTGTGGTTAGAAGCCAAAGATTGTGTCTGGGATTGCAAGGTGATGTAGTTGTGCAGAGGAGCAGCAAATTCCAGAGCCATGTGTCATATCTACGGCTCAGGGATGAATTCCCACAGGATGAAGTTTCTTTCATCACTAGTGGATCTGTACTCAAGACATCTGCAAAGACTTCAGAGACAAATGTAACTCCTGGGCTAAAATCAAATAGTAAACAAACCTTTTCGGTAAATTTGCTTTCAACATTTGCCCTTCCTTGCCCTACACGTGTGTATCATGTGCACGCTGTATCCCGTGTCTGGATGTGCGTACTCGTGCTGTTATTTTCCTGCGGCCATGAGGCCTGCACAAGCCCTCAGCCCACACCCGAGGGTGAGGCGCTGGGGTCGCTCCTCCAGGTTCAAGCAGAGGCAGATGACAGAGCCGGCACCTTCCCTGGCGGGGCAGATGGGGGTCACCGCCAGCCCCCCGGCCCCAGCTGCCTCCTCCCCTGCTCCGAGGTGCCTCTCCGTCAGCAGAAAGGAGGCGAAGACAGTCCCGGACCCTCGCCTCGGGTTACCTGCCTCAGTCCCCGTGTACCAGCAGCAAGGGACAGGGCAGGCTCGCCCCCAGCCGCCCCGCTCCAGGAGCACCCGCGACGGCGCACCCGTCTCGCCCTGGGGCACAGGGCCACGGCGGGGAGGTGGAGGCACGGAGGCAGCCCTCGGCCCTGAGGAGAACGGGAGGGCGTGACAGGACGCGGCGAGCCGGAGACAGGCGGGCTCTGCGCGGCCCTTCCCCTCAGGCACCGCGGCCAGCGGCTGGCCCCGCCCGGCCCGCTCGCCTCACGCCCGCCCGGCCGCGCGCGGCTGCCCCGCACGGCGCCGTCTCTCCGGCACCATCGCGCCCCCTGGTGGCGCCGCACCGTGTGCGCAGCGCCGGCCGGGACCGGCTGGAACCGGCCGCAGGTGGCGGGGAGCGGGGGGCTTGCCGAGTGCAAATACGGCAGCCTCGTGTGCTGAAGCCTGGGAACAGTTCTGTGCGAAGCAAATAAGAAATGAAAAGTTTTTACCAGCTGCCAGTTGACGGGTTTAAATTCTGTTTGTTGTGTTGTTTTTTGTTTTTGTGTTTTCTTTCAGTTGTTTGTTTTAACTTTTGTTATTGTTAGGGCCCTCAGGGCTCGCATAACAACTTCCACTTTCAACCTGAAGTGCAGAAGCAGGGCTGGGCTGGGGCAGGAGGCAGCGCGGCTCTGCCAGGCCCGGCACGTCCCCCTGGGCTGCAGGGTCAGCGCCTTCAGCAGCTGCCACGTCTCCAACCCCGGAGGGTACGAGGGATCTAACCCCTAAATTTTATTACTTGTTAAGGCTGCCACATGTATATACAGCATTCAGTTACATAGGGGCCTAGGCAAGCAGTTGACTGACTCCTTTCTGCTGATCACCTGAGGAAGACACGCTGAGGAAACGCTGCAGCTTGGTCTCTTCCCCCTCCAGCTCTGTGTCCTGAGGGCATCTGCTTTCCTGTAATGCCTGTCTGTGAAAATGCCTGTTCTCTTCATAAAACTCCCCTGTTAGAGGAACAGAAGAAGTTACAAAGGTTCATGTCCTTTGGCCAGGCGGTTTCCTGTCCCGACCGGCAGCTTTTTGGGTTTACCACTGTTGCAAAGCAGTCACCAGCATTGTCCTGCTCTTTGTTCCAATTGCTTCGGCAGGGTTTTGCTTATCTGTGAACTGTGGCTCAGTGGCAGGAATCTATTGAGCTTTATCTCCTTCTCCTTAACATCATTAAAATACGCTTACGTGAAAAATAAAGTTAATAGTAGCTGGCTTAACAAAATGTTGGTTTTACTGGGTGAAAAGTGCCAAGAATATATTGTATGTGGAAGAATATATGTAAGTGGAACTGCTTTTGCTTCTAACATGGTAAAATAAAATATAATAATTTCATGAATTTAATAATAATGCCAACTATTTATGTTCGTTTATACCATGAGAAAACATTAAATGTGTTAGAGTTGAAATGGCCCAGATGAATAAATTGCCCTATTGGGTGAAGTGGAGCAGAGAACTGTTAGAAGTATGAAGAAAAGAGGAAAGGAGAATGTTTGAAGAAACAGAGCTGCAGATGTTATTACAGGAACTGCATTAAAGAGAAACTGCTTGGAGACAGTAAGTACTGTGCAGATCTCTTAACCTTTGGGGGATTTTTGTAAAATTCTCACGAGCAAGCTCTTTCATTAGATCATCATGTTGATAGCAAAAACTTTTTCATTTCTTTCATAAACCTGTGTCTATGTAAGTTTATTATATTAAATAAGCGTAATAATATGTGATATACATTTATAATAAATCATAATTATAAAATAACAATTGTGTAGCTGGATCAATATTATACATTGATACATTATTAAATGTAAATACAATTTATACATAGATAATAAATTACAATGTAGAATTACTAAGTAATAAGATATTTACTATTTAAATATTAGAAAATAGTGGAATTAAGGTTATCGGTGCAAGTTTTGTTTGAACCCCTTTACAAGTGCTTTTTGGTTTTACCTTTAGTGATTGTTTTTCTTGCAGGACCTTTGCTTCATTCGGAGGCCAGAGTGGTAGTAACACAAGTGTTCTAGGAGGAACCAGAGTTGTTAGGAAGTGGTATGGTTGTTTGTAGGGTGTAAGATATACGCAGATTCAGGTTTGGTAAAATAAGGGCTTGTGTAAGGGCATATCAGGTCTTTGTTGCTACAGGATGAGGAGAGCTGAGGAGCTTTGCAGAGAGAAGTTAGAAACTGTCCAGTGCTCCATGCTGTGAAAGAAAAAGATAGGATAACAGCTGGGATGGAAAGCAGGGAGTAGGTATTTATCCTGGACATACTTCTATCACCTCCAGCTGTGCTGGCTGTAGTTTATTTTGGAGCAGAATGCATAATAATATGATGGCAGATTTCCAATCCTCTTATAGAACAGACAACATTGTAGAAAAAGGACTTCAATCATTTTTGATATTAAAATGTTTTAAGAGGTGTGTTCCTGTGTGCAGCTGTATTTGCTTTGCTTTAACTATGCCATTGCAGAGAATGTTTCACCAGAAACTGTTGGTTTTTGTTTTATTTTTCACATTTTGTTGGCATAGATTTTTTTTAAAGTAATTAATTTCTAAATCTCAGCTGGGCAAAGGTGGTACAACCACTTGATTAATGAGTAGTGAAAACGTACAGAATTTCAAACTACCCTGAGGAAACAAACTGAGCAGCTGAATTAGAGTATGATTAATCAGTATGAAATGTTTTGAGATATGTGTAACCTAATTAATCGGTTTAAATGTGAGAGATGTACTAAAGAGACCTCGGTCAGTGGTGTCAATGACAAAGCTGAAATCAAAAGTGTTTTTAACTAATTGACAGTGCTTGTTGGGATTGTTATATGTTGTGACTGCTTGTCCCTATGTTTTGGTGAGGTTTTTTTTAGAATACAAATTGGAGGGAATGGTACCCTTATGAGGCCTGCAGGCCTAGGCCATTTATTGCACCTTTCTAAAAGTGTGAATATAAAGATACACGGATATGAGGAAGAAAGAATTTGCAGGATCGTATCTCCAAAGGTAGGACATGCAAGTTTCTGTCTGTATCTTCAGATGGCTTTGGTTATAATTTAGTTAGGATCTTATCAAATCTGTTCTAGTAGCCTACCTCTTATATTGTGTTTACGTCTATCAGTAAGTTTTAATTAAGAGAAGCAAACAATCATTTCAGAGAAAGTTTGCAATAAAAAGACAGTGTGATAGTGGTATTCAAATGTCAGTTGCAGGTCGATCGGTTTCCTCTCTAGAGCTCTACAAAAAACAGTTGCACAAGCAAAATTCCGTTTTCCAAATGTTTTCATTGAGACACACTAAGTGTAAATTATTGATATTTGTTCAGTTTGCAGGACTTTGTAAAGTCATTTTTATTAAAAAAAGATCATGAAGCTAGTTATTTGCACGATATATCCTTTTTAGAAAAGCCTTATAGTGATATATCCAAAAGCGAGTAACAGTGGCATATAAAAAATTAATTTAATGATAGAAGAAATGAAGTGTATTAGGGAAAAAAAATATTTTAATTAAAAAGTAAATCAGCTACCTCTCCAGTGCTTTCTAGTGAAAACATGGAGACTGACAGACACAGAGACCATGCATGGAACATTCTCAGCCTTTTTTAATTCTTTGTGAAATACAGAGATTAATGAGGAGAAGATACAACTGTGTCTGTCACATTTTGTGATAGCTAACCCATGTATGCAAAGCACTTAAAAATCCTGAAAACTTGGCAGTAACAAATCCCATCCTTTCAGGGAACTGGGGCTGTTTAGCCTGGAGAAAAGGAGGCTGTGGGGACACGTTACCACTGTCTGCAACTACCTGAAAGGAGGTTGTAGCAGGAGGGTGTTGGTCTCTTCTCCCAAGTAACAAGTGATAGAACAAGAGGAAATGGCCTCAAGTAGCACCAAGGGAGGTTTAGATTGGATATTAGGAAAAAATTCTTCACAGAAGGGGTTGTCAGGCATTGGAACAGGCTGCCCAGGGAAGTGGTAGAGTCACCATCCCTGGTGGTATTTAAAACACATGTAGATGTCGTGCTTAGGGACAGCGTTAAATGGCAAACTTGGCAGTGTTAAGTTTATGGTTGGACCTGATGATCTTAAAGGTTTCCAACCTAAATGATTCTATGAGTCTGTATAGACTTAACAGTCTGACTGTGTTAGCTTTCATTGTACATTTTTTGCTTTTATTAGCTTCAACCACGTTGTTCGTAATTTTTTACATTTAGTCAATTATATAAGGATTTTTTAAAAATAGCATTGGTAATACAAAATCTGGGTATTTAAAAATTTATTTAAGAACCTGCATGCTGCCATATTGTTAGAAAAAAGCTTTAGCATCACCAGAATTGGAATAGGTAAAATTACTAAGAGTGCCACCACTTGTCTTGTTGGACAGACACAGCTAATGTTGATTTTATCCCCCAGCTCAAGGCCTTATTTCTGTCTGGGAAATATGATTGCTTTCTTAATTGAATTCACTGAGTAGATTTATTTCATTCAAGCTTGTGTCATAAACTGGCTGAAGATCTAGTCCAATGTAAATTCTTATACATTGTCAGGGTATTCAGGAATTTGTGGTAAGAATTAATCTCTTCACTGTATATGTATTCTGTGTCTATCCACTCACTTGACTTTGGAGAGCATATTTCAAATGCAGTCTCTCCATTTATATTCCACATAAATATCCAAATTCCATCTAGTTACAGTAAGCAAATATAATGGCTATAAATGACCTTTCCCAGTTTCAGTCTAGGTATTCTTGGTTATGTAATTGGTAAGAATAATCAGAATCCAATATACATATCAGCCAGCTCTTGCAGTCACTACTACTCTGCAGGAGCAACCACTAAAACAATAATAAACTGTATTAACCTACCTCAATATAGCTAAAGATTTTCTATAACTACACAAAATAAAGATTTTTAGATTAATAATGTACAGGTGATCTTCAAAGAAAAAAAAAGTTAAAATATGCTGTATGTGCTTAATCACAGAGAGTCAGGGTTCACTTCCTCTAGATCAAATGAAAGAGATTTTTTGCAAGCTCTCATGCATGCAGACACGCTGTCTTCCTCATGAACATTCCTCAATTTGGTTTGAATTTTGCACATATCCAATGTCCAGAAGCCTTGGAGGAAAAATTATGATGATGATAATACCCAATTTAACTCTTCATTGCAAGCTTCCAAATAAGGTGGGTACTATAACTAAAGTGCTAATTAAGATAAGTCTGTTGGGGAAATAAATCTTTTTGTAGATGGTAACGTAATTCATTAATCTTGTTATTAACACTAAAATTAAGTGCTTTTCCTATGCATCAGCTTTATAGTCACCACCCCTGCTTCTAAGATATGTATGTGTGTAGTGGCTGGAGGCAGCTGGAGGCCACTTACAGAGAACATGACCTATTGGCATGTTTAGTAAAAACGTGTATTCCTCCAGATTTAACAGAACAGATCCAGCAGCAGCTCCAATCACCCGCTTTACTTCAGGTGCTTCATGGCAGGGGCCAGCGGAGGGCGCTGTTGATACTTTTCTGTACCAGGGCAGGTTGGGGCAGCCTGGGGTCCTGCGGTTCCCTTCCCAGCATGGCCTGTGCAAACCCAGCACAGCCTGGAAAAGTAGTTAATACGAATTAGTTAATACTGGTTGACAGTGAGCACCATGTCTTGTCTGAAGGACAGGGTGTGTTAGCTGCAGTGTGATGGGGAGAGGCGGGGGAGCAGGAAGGGAACAGCTTTCTTGGAGAAAGAGTCTGCAACAGAGTGCTGCAAAAAGCCATGTGGTAGGAGTCAGTTGTGTGTCTCACTTTCAATGTCTAATGCGGGGCAAGGGGTTCTTGTCAGTCACTGGGCCCAGTCTGTCATGCCAGGAGTTTGTCTGAGCTCTATTTTGAAACACCTCTGTGGAGCCCCACAACAGGGATTTACCTCCTTTAGCATAGGCTTTGGCTGCATAGGTCCATCCTTTGTGTTGAGCCTTTGCTTCCCTTGTGATATTTTAGCTTCTTGGCTGTTGTCAGGCAATCCTGATGCCAACTATGAATACACACACACACACACACACACACACACAAAACCTTTTAGAGGTTGTGAGGTATTGCAGTATTAGAAGTATCACATACTGTAGCCCATGTGTGTTGAGTAGCATACGCTTGGATCTTTACTGGTTGGCTTCACAGGTATGGGACCTCTGACAGGGAAAAAACTGCTGGAGCCCTCAGCTTCTGCTTCATTCTATCTGCAGTTTGCCAGATATCCTGAAGAGAAAGCCTGCAATGCCAAGAAGTCTTTAACACTCACTGAATAGAGTCGGAAGACCAAAATAAACTGTTAGACATAGGAAGCAGGAGTCAATCTCAACAAGAAATAACTTCTAAATACACAGTTTAATCCTCTTTGTGCCTCTCATGTGCTGCTCTATCTCTTTGATTGACACTAGCTTCACTCAGTTTTTGCTTTCTGGACCAGTAGCAGTGCCTTTCTTGTGCCTAGCGAGTCAGGCGTGCCTATTCCTTTCCTTTTCTTTTTCTAAGTGTCCTTTATTACTGAGTGGCAGCATTCCTCCTTTATTCAAACACAGCGGGCACTATTTAGAGAATTCACTCAGCTGAATATTACTGAAGATGAGAGAGGTCTTCTGTCAAATAAGAGATCCATTTTTTTTAATGCAATGTGCCCAGGCCAGCAGGATCAGGAGACCTTGAGTTTGATATGGCAAGGCTGGGAGTGTACACACGGTTAGGCAGTAGTCTACCTCTTGTTTCTTTCCTGCAGGATTGGATAGCCTAAGTTGTTCTCTTCTGGTTACCATTCCTGTGTGATCAGACCCCTTAAAGTGAATGGGACAATTCTGCACAAATCCTGGCAATGTCAGGGCTTCTATTTTTATCCTCTGACTTACAAGACTCAGGTTCTCTTTCCCACCATCATTCTCTCATCTGACTCCTTTTTGAAATCCAGTTTTTCCCCTCCCTGTTTTATTCCTTCTCAACTGAAAAAAAAAAAGACATCCTCAAAGCAAGTAGTGAGTTTACTGAGGCCATGGAAGTCCAGCAGTCTTCCTTCCTCAGTTCCAGATCTGGCTCTGCCACAGCCTGGAGCAGCTGAAAGCAGCTGCTTCAGATGCTGGGACAGTAACGAAGTTGTTACTCTGCTGAAGCAACACATGCAGCAAATGTTTATGTCTGGTATCAAGAAGGATAAAGCATGTTCGGTAAAGATGGGCTCTTTGGAGATGACAAAAATTTTGCCCTTAGGCAAGGCTGAGTAATTTGGGGGAGTTTCTGTTTATGTCAATCTGGAAAGCCTTAAAAAACTATAGAGCACTGTAGGGAATGTTCAGAAATCGTAGAAACTAGAAAAAGTTAGCAGAGTTAGTGGCAGTGAAATAATAAGGATAATGTACTTAGAAGTACTTCTGTACATATAATATGTATGTTCCTAAATAGGAAATTGAAGGTTGCAAATGCTTAGGCAGAAATATTCCCAAGATTTGGAGAACACTTATGTGCATGAAACATGCAGGACCTGCTGATGAATATGTGGAAATGAGCATTGGCAAACAAGAAAATTAAGTCTTGGTCATAGTTTGCCATGTAAAATGGATGTGGTGCTGTGGAAAATTTAAAGGTAAGGTGTTATTCAGGCAAGAATCATTCCAAGCACAGGTTCCTCTCTAATTCTCTTATCTTTGTGCTTTGCTGTCTTTGGATAGAGCGTTATTTGAAGAAATACTGCACAGTCAGGGGTGATTTGCTGCTGCCGTTGTGTTAAATCGGTCTGTTTATTTTACTTTACTCTGAAGCATACATCCTGTTTTCAAAGTGATGGCACAGTTTATGGAGATCAGAAACAGCTTGCAGATATTTAAGACCAACCTTTTAATTCTTCCAGAGTGGAAATTGTTGCAAGAGTTTTGTATCTTTCTCTGCTTACTGAATTATAATTTGTCAGTCATATGCCTCTCCCCCCAGTAAGGATCAATTTGGCAGCCTGTAACAGAATTCTTTGTTACATATTCACCTCAAAAAACCTGACTCTTAATTTTTCCCTGTGCTTTCTTTTTTTTGTTGTTAATTTGTTTCTGCTGTGTGGTAGCCCCCTGCATATTTGAAGTTTGTGAGCTTTCATGAGGCTTGTGAGCATTAAGGATAACTACACAGCTTCACAGTCTGGATCCCAAGAGAGACGGTTTTTACTTGAAAATGGCATTTGTCTTGGAAAGAAACATGATCTGCTCCATTTCACAAAGCTGCTTCTGGTTGTCAGGAAATCTCCACTGAGTTTCCTGTGTGTCTTCTGATATGCCAGGTAGACAAGCTGCATTTCTTTGGTGCCTTAATTTTTCTATTTGTGAAGCAGAATAATAGTAGATGTTTCTTAAATAACTAGGAAAGGTTTTGAGATTTGACAGACTAGTAATGAAAAGTGCTGTTGAGACTGTTATATTGTGATTTCTGTATGAAAATCTGCTTTATGCTTTAGCACTGTTGAAGGGAATAAGCTGCAGAAAATAATTACATTGCGGATGAGGCAAAGTCCTCTGCTGAGTACTTAAATAACTGAATTGTATTTACTAATATGGAAGAAGCAGAGGGCAGTATATTTCCCTCAAGAAGAACACAGTGCTCTCTTTTGTTCAATTGCTGTGTCTCATTCTTCAGAAGTTACATCCCTTCATCAGATGATAAAAATGTAAATATCAGTACATCCACAAAAATAAATCATTTTGTTAAAACTTAGTTCCAATGTAATACAAATTTTCCCCCATTGTTTGTTTTCAATGGTTGCATCTCCAAATATTTTTAGGCGATATAAGCTGTGTACACATGGTGAATAGGGCTCTTAAATGGCAATTGGATATTGTATTTAATGGCTCTAAAGATGAGTGGGATTGCTGGATTGAATAATTGTTTTAAGGGACAAACGCATTAAGTACATAACATGCATAAATTAGAATTATTATATTTCAAGAAAAAAATAGACAAAGAACAGATTTATATGGTCTTATTTTGGATAATACTTTTTCTTTCTTAAGTAATTTCCTCAAGTTTGGTGGCCTTACTTGTAAATAAGAATAACCCATGCTGGCAGAACCGTGCTTTGAAAGATCTGTGCAGCTGGAAAACATTCAAATGTTTTTCATCCAGGAAGTTCGACCAATCATAAAAGATTTGCAATTAAAGGAAAACAGACAGGAATTTCTCTGAGAAAGAACTCAAGGAATGGGAACTAGTCAATGAGCCATAAAGTGGGTCAGCCCTAAGATCTCAAAAGGTTAATAAAAAGCCTCTTCTGGAAAAGGACAAGGAAGGAAACTGGGAAGAACGTAACTGGCACAGAGGTAAAGGCCCTTGCAGGGAAAGATAAAGGAGGATGATGTTAATGGTGGGTTCAGTTGTCTCTCTCCCTTGAAAAACTTATAAATATGCCTCTGACTGCAGATACACAGATACATCTGTATAATTAAATGAGAGAAGGCCGGGGATCTCTTGCATGCACTGGAACCCGGGATATCCAAACCACTTCAGTGTTTGCTGATTTCCTGCCTGCTCTGAATGGCTCTTTCCAAGACAAAAAACAGGAGTGGTTTGGGGACAGTTTGCTCCAAAGACCAGCTCAAAAGGCCGCCACAAGCCAGGCCCAGACTTTACTCTTGGCCCTGTCTAATCATCCAAAGCCAGCACAAAGGCTTTGCAACTTCACATACCCGCACATACCCTCGTGTCACAGGCTGTGGCATGTAACATGTACCCTTAGTCTTGTGCTGTAACTAAACCACTGCTGCACTGCACAGCTGATCACTTTATTTCAGACACTGTGAACTGGGGGAGGTGGGGGAAGAAAAATAAGTTCATGTCCTAGTAGTAACCCACCCAATATGGATCGTGGGCTAAATGCTATGTAGTGTGGACACAGCCAGAGGGATCTAGGGGTCAGCGGTTTTAGGGGTTAGCAGTTTGGACACAATCCAGTCCTTGCTGCTTGGCCTTAGGGATCACACCCTGTCCCACCTTAATTGGGAGTGTAGACTACATAGAGAGTTTTTTCTCAGCCGCTTCTTGTAGAAAAAAAAAAAGAGTTCCTGCCTTTTTTGCTCCTACCCTGTTACTTCTCCAATGGATAAGTTATTGCATCAATCCTAGTGTTTGCAAATAATGCCTTTTTTTCCCAAGGGCAACATCATTGTTTCTGTGCAGAGTTGCTTTAGTGCAGCTCCTCATGTTTTATTGTTGCTCTGTGACAAAAACTGCAGTGTTGCATCCTAGGCTACAACACTGAACTGTGTTTGGGAAGAAATGAGTGGGCCACTGTTTATACTAGTCTGGAAATTCCAAGTGAAGTGAACAGCAGTATAAGTCCTTGGGTCAGGAAGAATAAATAGCTGTAATTCATGGAATTACTCCTGTTTTTTTGGATCTGGACTGTTTCAGGCCAGGGGAAAGTTCACAGTCTTTACAGTTTTTAAAAAGAGGACAGAAAAATCTTTCAGCATTATAGATGCATGATGTGTTACAGCCAACTATATGCATTATGTCCAAGTAATTTTAAACATAACTTATCTCCAAGTTTACAGTTTCAGATTAAAAATGTAGAGTAGATTCTTGAACTTATGCATGCCTAATCTAAGAATAAGTTATTCTATTTTTAGCACATCATAGCTATAATTTCAACTCAAGGTTTTTACTAGTGTTTTGTGTGGAATGGTCAGCAGAATTGTCACTCCAAATTTTGCCTTTTGAAAATGTTCTTAGAGTCTAAAGTAATGATTCAACCATCCTCAGGCAAAGTTTTAAGAAGAAACATTTTAGCCTTTGAGCATACACGTACACCTACCCCACTCAGCAAATAAGCTCACAAATAAATTTCAGTAACTTGTAGGAGACTTTGGTGTGTGCTGAGTGGATTCCTGAAAGCAGAAAGCTTTCGGTGGAGCTAACTTTGAACAGTTGACCAGGAGAGGTCAGGAAACACATGCTCTTTTCTGGATGAAGGAATTTTACTTCTTAATAGACCTTGTCCAACAAAGAAAGCGTTTACAAGCAACCTCATTAAAGAGAATATTAATACATAGTGTTCAGTCTGGCAAAGCGTGGAAGGCTTTCACCACTATGTCTACATGTAAAGATAAACCACAATCTAACTCCAAGACCATACAGTTAGTAAGAATAGATGTTATCTTTATTAAGTATTTATTCCATTATCCAGTCCTGTTGTAAAAAGCAGTAATTAAAATTGTTGGCCTTTGCTGCACCCCAGCATCATCTACCCTGAATGAAAATCAGTTTCTCTGACTTAATCACAGCTGCTCATGGTAACGATATATTCTCCTGGGTGAATTTCACTGGTTTAGGCAATGGATTCCACATCAGAAACTGTTTCAGAAATAAGTCTTTTTCCTTGTAAAAGATACCATCCAATCATGATGGTAGGAAAATGAGTTAAGTGTCTTTTCTAAATTGCCATGATTTTTTTTAGACTCACCTAAGAAACCATGTTCTCCTTTTCTAAATGGTTATTGTTGCAAGTTGTATTATTCCAGCAGGTAGACAATCTAGGCAGGGCCAGGCTCCATGAGGCTGGGAGCTCTGTGGGCACAAGGAGCAGAAATGAGATAGTAGCTTGACTGTCACAGGAAAGACTGTGCCAATGTTTCAGATTTTGTTAGCCCTTTTGATTGTTTGTAGAAGAGCTGAAGCTGAGCTTCTTTTGTGATCATTTGTTATTGAATTTCTAGCCACCACTAGCATCAGACCAGCGCTTGGCTTCTCTGTTCTTATTGATTGTAATCTAGAATCTTTCCTGCTGCAACTCAATGCAAAATGGTTTTTGTGTGTTCTATGTACAACTGAAATTCAGAGTCATTGCAGTCGAAGTCTAGATCCCAAGTAAAACAGAATACAAAATTTAGCAATGCTTTTGATCTGAGTGCACATTCAATCTGAAGTGATGATTTAACTTGAGATGCACTAAATACCATCTCATTACCAGACTGCAAGGAGATGTATTTTCACTGCATATATTATCTTTGTTCTGAAATCTGACACGGTAAGATATCAGTGGCTCAGAGTAGTTATTTCTTTAATCTTGGAGTAGATAAGAGGTAGAGGATACCTTTCCCATATCTTACTTCCTGTCCCATTTGAATTGCTTTTCCACATGGCATTCCCATTGTTTAAAAAACAATGTTCCTTCTTATTCTAATTGTTTTTTGCATATGTGAGAAACTGGTCATACGTTTTATCTTCCTGTCTCCTGTGTGTTTTTAAAAGTCTGAAGTCGCTTATTATAGTCTGTTCGGAGTCTGTTGTTGCACAAAGCTAAAACTTTTAGATAATAGCAAAACAGACCTGGAGTCTAGTAGGTGTAGTAGTTGTGCTGAATATTTAAATAGAAGACTAATTGTAGATTTTCTAGCCCTATTACAACTCTCTCTTACTATAGAGAAGTCCTAGTATTCTTACTGAATTAGAGACTTAATTCTTGAAAGACAACAAGCATTAGGATATAAAAAGGGTTTTTTGATAAAACATAAAAAAAGATAAAAAGCGTCATATTTTTTTCATGTGGCTACAGGATGGGAGGATTGTAAGGCTGCTTTTTTATCTAGCCAGTTTCCATTATGCTGATATTTTTCTGTTCCATTTTCCTTCTAATTTTTCCTGTATTATGAACTGGGATGAAGACAAGTGTTTGTGCTTCTGTACAAGCACAAATTCACCGCATATCTTCCTCTGTGATATTTTTTTCTGTACCTTCTTAATATATTTGTCATTTCTAATAATGAGACATAGAAATAGATGAAGGTAACCCTAGAAATGTAAAGAGTCCCTCCCAGCACCAGACCTAGGAAGAGTCTGAGAGATACTGCTTCTCCTGTGCTTCTTGCCCTGCTCCAGGCAGTTACCAATGTGTTACTGCTCTGTGCCATTTCATCGCAGCAGTACATCTCTTCTGTACTGACCAGGTCATTGGCCAAGTGTTGCCCAGCTGTTCTCCAGAACAGGATATGAGTTCCCAAGGAGCTTGTCCTTTTCTTGCCCTGTAAGATCTCTGCATGAGAGAAAAAGAAGGGATTCTGCAATCTTCTGTACCCTGCAGTAATGCAAAGGGTGAGATGAAGTATTGCACTTCATTTGCATGTCTCCTCAAGAACATCTAACAGCGCTTCAAAATTAGCCTCCTTCTACAGAAAGTTCTGCTGTAAAATATGCATTTTTTGAAGTTGTTCCTGGGTCTTGTGACCTCAAAAGTGATACAGGCTCATGTAGAGTTACAGAGGGAATCTTTTGATGTTCCGCTCTAATGAGCAATGAACATTAAGTTCCAAGACAAAGTAATTTAAATTTATGATGCGCACTCCATGATCTTCCTGCAAGCCTTGCCTCTGCTTGTGACCCTCTCATTCCCATGACCTTGTCTCTCTAAAAAATGCTTCTTCTCAGCAGACCTTAGTTCTGTTCTTTCCTGTCATTATCCCAAACACTCAGTTCTCTCCAGTTTATTACCACGTGGTTACTCTGTCCTACAATGATCCATCCACTAGAATGCTTTGTCATCTTTGGACAGCAGAAGATCATCATTAGGGGCCCTGGGCATTACTGTCTTTCCTCCAGTCATTCCAGCAAAGGGGATGCTAACTCCCTTCTCTCTGTTAGTGGAACCCAGGGAGAGCTTAAGAAGATCAGGAGAGTTACAGTGTCTGCAATCCCCTTTTCCAAATCTCCTCACATGTAGGCACTGGAAGTTTTCAAATATATGTGCCTGTATACCTGTGAGCTATTTTAGTGCCTTATGAACATAGAAACTCAGGTCAAAATCTGTTGGGCTGTCTCGTCCCATCATCAAATACAAAATTATTCCTTAATGTCTATTGTTTAGTATTTTGGACTACTCAAAGCTTGCTGTCATTCCGCTTTCACTATGCCTAATCTAGGATTTTTCTGAAAATAGACTCCATGGTAAGGAAGCCTTTCCTGATACTTGCTTTCATGGCTTTGTTTAGTTGTTTTGATCTCCTGGTTATCTGTATTCTTCGATCTCCCCCATATAATTCCTCTGTCTGTTTGGTAGCTCTCTTCAGATATTTGAAGACACTCCATATCTTTGACGGAATATGTTAATCAAATTTCCTCCCCATTATCATTTAGCCAAGTACACGTGTTAAGTTCTTTAACAGTTCCTTCTATGTCACTCCTAGTCTTCAGATCTTTTTTTATTGTTTCACTCTGAATTCTCTTCAGTGATTAATTTGCTTGTGAGATCAGAGATCTCACAGAAATCTCTGGAAAGGCAGTGTCATTATATCCCTTCAGACAATGTCACCTCCTTGTAACACAATAAAACCTGCTCATTGTACAGGATCTCAGTGGCTGCTCTAGGGATGCTGTTGCTTTGTAAACTGCTGTCATATCTGATTTATGATCCATTGAAAATATGATGTTCTTCTTGGCATTTACTAGCTGTGTTCTGGAAGATTTTTCCCAATGGTGTTTTAGCCTTTGATATTCCAGTTTGCATCTGAATACCTTTCTTCCTTTCTCATTAAAGTCTTTTGTGTTCTCTGTTCTGCTTGGTGTTAGCATTAATATCCCCCAATTAATTACATCATAGCTAAGCATGCTTTTCTATCCCCTTTTCAGATCATTATTGAAGATGCTAGGGATGACAACTGAAAATACTTTTTTTAGTCTTAGAACTAACAATTTTTCTCACAGTGGGAACTGCATACAAGGTAATCTTATCTTACTCAAGGTAAAAACAGACTAAATAATCACAATATACTGACTAATGGACAAAGAATTTACCATTACATGACTATTTAAACATGCACATGTAGGTAACTCCTTAGCCTTCAAATCAATTTCAGATTTAATGCTTCCCAGTTTCTGGCTTCCCAGTGGTCCTCATTCTCCAAATTCTGGATGTAATACTAGGAAATAATGCAGATCTGATAGGTAAAAGATACCCTCTCAGAGTTTTTTTCTTGTTATGCTTATGTGTTCCTCTCTTTGGGGTTGGCTTTCATACTGAAGGAAGCTGTGGCTGTGGAAAACTTCAAGCCTAGCAGAAATGACATTTTTATGTACTGAATGTGCATATGGGGTTGTAGAGGTGTTATGGGGTCTAATTTAGGCTTTCTCTTTGCTATGGAGCTGCATTGCACAAGCACATCTTGCCTTTAGGTTCTGCAGGTTTGGAAACCGGCTTATGCTGGACAGGGGATCTTGTAATGGGAGAATGATTTTGTGGTGAAAGCACTTGGTAGTATTGCAGTGTACACATTTAATGTGGGTAAGAAGTTACAATTTTCTTAACTGCTTGTAGTTTAAGTATCTGTTTGTCAAATGAAGATTCCTCAGCTGGGTATCTTGAGGTATCTTTGTGAAATTGATTGTGCTCACATATGGTGGTGATCCAGCCAAGAGACTGCTTTTGTAGCAATGGCTAGCCAGATATCCCAGAATCCACTCGTTACTGTCTTACAGGTGCTGAAAATACAGAGGGAAGTTGCAGGTGAAAATATAGCGAAAACTGACTTGTGTGGACAGAAGACTTGTCTTCCTCCCAGACACAGCACTGCTTGTCTCAGTGGCTGTGTTCACAGAAATACGCAAGTCAGTTGTAAATAGGTGCTAGTGATAATAATGGTGATTAGATATACAAATGTGTTTCTCTCTTTTAGGTAGTCATAGCTATAGCTCTGCCCTGGAGTGTCTTGTGCTCTTGCAATTCGCCAAATGCAAAATTACATTTTGTTACCAGAAAAATGATCATGTGTTTAAAGAAAAGTAAAAAAACGTGTAAAAAACATGTGGGTAGCGTTTCAGTTGCCTTTCCTCAGGTGATTTCCTGCTATAAACATGCTGTGTAAATACCACGGCATATACTTTACTAGACAAGATTTAATTCTTAGACACTGCTGTCTTCATTTGGAAGCTTTAGGAAAAATATATGGAATATACTATTCTTCAGTTGCCTCCGAGTGTTTCTTTGGAGCAGGACTAAGTTATAAAACAAGACATACAATGTATTTAGATATCTCATATTTATTTTCTGTGTATCTCCTATCATCAGTGAGTTTTCATTTACAGATTTCTTTTTTTTTTTAAACTTTTATTTTACAATCAAATGCAGCTCTGACATTGTTGTGAATTTATTGGACGCATTCCAGTGTATTTCATAATTTTCCCATGATAATAAGCTGGTGCCAATATATTTCAGAAGATGGCATAGGGATTCATAGTTTTGTCTCACGTTCATTTTGGTACTTCACCGATGGAAGACCCTGCAGCTGCTGGGAGAAGTGTGAATCCAGATTTCCTAAACTAACGCAGAATCCCCACTAGTCCTGGGAGATCCGTAGCTTTGAAAGCATCTGCCGGATGCCTGCAACCCCGCACCGATTTAGCTTCCCGAGTTCCTCACCCCACCAGCGACACGCTCCGGTCCTGAAAGCGATTGAGTCACTCCAGCCCCGCGCCCCAAGAGCGCTGCCGGGGGACCGTGCCCGGAGCTGCCGCCGCTTTGCTCTCGGAACCCCCTTCGCTCTGTCTCCCGCTCCGGGCTGTGTGAGCGGGCCCCGGGGGGTCCCGGCGGCGGGCGGAGCCGTGCCGGGGGCGCCGCGGGGGCGCAGCGGGTCCCGCCCGTCCCCCGGCCCCCAGCGCAGCCATTGGCCGCGCCCCCGCCCGGCCACCCCCGCTGCCCGCGCTTATAGCGGCGGGACGGGGCCGCGGTGCCGGGAGCTGTAGGGATGCGGGTCGGGCCGAGCTGCCCGCGCTGGGCGCTGCTGGCCCTGGCGCTGCCGCTGGCGCTGCCCGCCGAGCGGCTGGCGCTGCTGCCGCACGGCCAGGAGCGAGGGGATATCACGCTGGAGCCCGGGGACGATGCGCGCTCGGCGGCGCTGGAGCTGAGCACGGCGCTGCGCTTCTACGGCGCCGCCGTTCGCTCCCTCTACGTAAGTGTGGGGCCGGGAGGGCGCGGGGCCCCGCTCCGGCTGCCGGAGGATCCGAAAGGCTGTTGGAGATTCTACGCCGGGTTTGTCGCCTCTTGTTGTGGTGCTGCCTGGCTTTGGATTGTCGCGTGGTGATGCTTAGTTGGTTTCACGTTGGTTGTGTGAGCGCCGTGGTCAGAGGTCGGTCCAAAGAGCTTAATTGTTCCAGTTGTGTTCAGTCAGGTATCAAGCTGATTCTTTGCGATGCCCAGAGTCTGGAGAGGCAATGCAACAGGCAGCAGGAGGGTAAAGAGGATGTAATCGGTTATCCAGTGTGAACGCTATCTCCAGGCATTTTCTGTGCTCGCACATAGGGTGTATGTCCAGCGAAGAATCATCCTTGTTGTGCTCTATGTTTTGTGTGCTTTAGCATGCCCAAGTCACAAAACTGAAACTATGAGTATCTGACCAGCAGCCTGGGATGTCCAAGACGTGCATCTCTTAGCACTGAGAGTGCTGTTCTGCCCCTTAATGGCTCAGGCATTCTCAAGTGTTCATTGCTCAGGGTTCTCCTTGGGGAGGGGAAATATATATCCAGAGCGATTGCAGACTCCAAGCTGCAGGCAGACCTCTGCCGTGTGTGCATGCCTCGTAGCAGAATCTGCATCCCAGAGTTGTGTGTGCCTGTTTATGGCTAGTGAAGGACGTTTGGTATATGAAGGTGGGATTAAAACCAGATTGTCTGGAGCAGAGCTGTTCAAAAGTAGCCAGAAAAGAATGTCAAAAATGGCAGCATGCCTTCAGAACGCTGCAAGAGTACTGGCTGGTTTATCATTGCCTCTTTTCCCCTGAAACCTCATCTAGGCTGGCAGTTGAAGATGGCAACTAGTGTATTTAGAAAGGTCTTAGTATGGAAGGCTCAGTGTGTTTCATGCATTAATCTGTTAAAGTTAAACCCCACCTCCCTGTCCAGATAAACCAATGTGCTTTGGCAGCTTGGGTTTAAGATGCAACTTTGGGGACTATTCTGCATGGAGACACTTGGGAAACTAGATCTCCATGTGGCCACAGTCAAAATTTTATGTAGTTCCCATGTACTTGAGTCCATTTTGTGGGTATTCACTAAAGATTTAACATACTTGCTTTACACTGAATTATATTAGTGCTGCCACTTAAGTTGTGCTCTTTTTCATTGTCCACATTGCCCCTACCTAGATAAATCCTGAAATTACATCTGAAATCCAAAATTTTGAGGAATTCAAGTTACACCTGTGTAGAAAATTAATGTTGGTAACTGAGACTGTCAGTAAAGACAAATTAATTCACAAGTATTAAGTGGAGATCAGATTTCAGTTTGACCCTTAGTTCATCGTCTTGTCTTCCATACTCTAAGTTTGGTCAATGGTTAGCCAACCCAAGTAAAAAATACACTTTTTGAAGTACAGACGTATTCTTGAAAGACAGCAAGCTGTATCAATCAGTCACTGAGAAGCAAAGATAACAAGTAACTTGTCAGATAAGTGACAGAAAGGGGGCAGAGTCTTCAAAGAGCAGTAAATTGGTTAACAACACTAAGTTTCTTTAGTTTAATGATCTCGTTACTTGCCTGTATCATAAAACAGAATGGTTGTAGTTAGTTTTTGTCTGGAAGAACACCTGTATAGAGGCTATTCCAGAATAATTTTTAGATCTCTTGCATTGTGATTACTCAGTACTAAGGATAAATTATTTTAATATAGGAAAAATCTGATAATGAATGGTATTTCAGTATCCATTTGCTTAATATGCACAGGATTGTAATTTGCATTTAATCTGTCACAAGTATTGCAAAACAAAAGCATAGCACAACCTGTATGGGAGTAGGGAAAGGAGATGTATACTTATTAAGGAGAGGTATTGAGCAGCCTTAAATGCACCTTCACAATACATAGTTTTATTGTATATTGGTAGTGAGTACTTACTAAGCTCTGTGATGTTATTCAGTGAGCCGAATTTGCCAAAGTATTGCTAGTTGTTAGTAAATACTACCAAGCTGATACAAGTAATACGTGGTATTGGTAGAAATACATTATAATACTCAAAGGAATTCCTGGATCTGATTTTGAGTCATTGTGATGAAATACTTCTTTCTGTATGGTACATCAAAATAATGTAACAACCTTATCTTAATTTTTGAATGCTTGGTTTTTGCAAATTTTGCCTTCAATTACTTGAGAATTTACATGAGTTCTCTCTTTTTCCACCAGCTAAGAAGCTGAGTTGTTTTAGTTAGGTCTACACATGAATAAAAAAAGGCAAGGAGTTCTGAGGAGCGATTGTTTAGTATCACTTGTCATAAAATCCCTGGCAACAAAACTTACTTTCTTTTCATAGACAGAAGAGAGAACTTTTATTTACTATAAGTGGAAACAGACTTTCACGTACTGTAATCTTCAATATGGTGTTTTCCTGTGCAAGGTTTTTAACATTTAATCCCATCACTACCCCATACTGATCTATTTGTTTTAATAGCACACTTTTATTAAGGCTTTTTCAGTTTACACTAGGGCTCACTGATGTGGAAAAGCTAAATGATTAGGGATTATTTCCTTTTAGGGAAGAATCAGAGTCCTTTAAGGCAAACTTGGGTAAATTTGTTAATAGTTACTTTTATTAACTTCCTAAATTAATAGTTGGTCATGTTTATAGTAGAAAATTTTGCCGCTTTAAGTCAGCTGGCACTTCATTATACAAATAAATCAATTTTTTCTAAACTGTCTTACTCAGAAACACTCAAGTTTTCAAAATGCATAGTAACTAAACAAGGAAAAATACCTCATTTGTTTTAAGATTTATTTTTTGTTATACACACAGACACGCTTTTTCTTTCAACAGAAGTATTTTGTTACTTTATACTTCCTTCTCCCTTGTTTTTTTGGGTGGACCTATAATGGAGTGTATGTGATTCGTTATGTTACAAACCACGAATTATGTCAACTATGTGTGTAATCCAGAAGTTTAACATGCTAAAAATACATCTGTGTTGGTTCCTGTCAAGTTAAATAGTATTATACCCTAAAAGGAAAGATATACGATACAGCTGGTCTTTCTTTAGACAACGCCTACCTGAAGCCTTTCTTTCCTCCCCTTTCCCTTTTGACAGGAATGAGATTTTAATGAAACCTAGTACTTACCCTGAATTACTTCTCTTTATTTTGGGGTTCACACGTTAACCTATCCATGTGACCTTGAAAGGAACAAAATAAAGTTAATACATACTATGCCCCATCTTTGTCAGTAGAAATGTATTGTAAAATCTGAAAACTAACAACATTTTTTCAGTAATGATGAATGTTCTTTCTGTACACTAAAAATCTCTTCACTAAGTGAGTAGTTTGTGTATTTATTTTCATTTAATGGCTTGCAAATGTTTTCTGGATGGTAGAGTACTTGCAACCAAGCATTCCCTTAACATTTGAAACTGAACCATCTAATTTATAAACTACAAACAAATTAAAATGGAGTTGGGATTTTTGCATCTCCTTAATAACTTTACTTGTTGCGTTTTAATTTTTAGCAAAATAGGAAACAAATAGTCAGAAGCATGCCCTTAATTTGTGAAAAGGGGAAGGCCGAATTTTAGGTCATTTCTTCTGGTCTCTGCTTTGTTCTGTAGTATTAACTAGTCCTGATTGTGTTTTCTCTTAATGTTATTTTAATCTCTTCCATAAATGGGGGACCATGCAGCCACAAAGACTGCACACACCAAATCTGATGAAGAGCATGGAACTTGTTTAAAATACTTCAAACAGCAGTCATCTCTCACAAGAGGATTTAAAGTGGGAGTCGAGGTGCTTGTGTACAAAAAGTGTAAGCAAGGAGAAGGACGGGAAAAACTTTTAATTTACTCTAAATTTATCACTTTAAAGGTGAAACACATCTCCTTGCTAAAATGTCTTAATGTCCACCATTTTCTCTTCTTTCTTCCAGTGGTATAGTGTAACTGGTGACTTTTACTTTTTAGGGTAAGTTTTAGCTTTGCTTTACAGAGATATGAGGGATTTTCCAGTGTATAGATGTAATAGATGTTCTGGGAACCTTTCTGGACTAGAGCTCTGTTGCATGGCTGCCTGCCATTGCGGGGTCTAGGCTGCAGTAACCCATGCTATCTTTTCAGTTCTGTATTCCTAAAATTCGTAGCTCATCTTAGGATCTGTGGCCACTCTTAAGTCTCAACTTATTAGAGGAAAAAAGATGATCACAATATTCAGCTTCCTCTTCGCCTTTCTAATGTGACCTGCATTCCCATCATGCTTGTACCAGATTATATACTGCTTTATATCTTAGAGACATAGTTCATGCATGAAAAAAGCTTCCCATTTTTTACATGATGTTAACTTTTTAATTAGTTTTCAATGTAGCAACTAATGAAATGATACATCTGCAGACAGCACAGCATACTTAAAGCCATTTTAAAAGTAAATTCTGATATACCTCATGAACTATTTGCTAAGTTTAGCTAATGATTTGTGCTTACCATTATATACCAAGCCGATTGACCACTAACATGTGACAGGGGACATGTTCAGATTCCCTGGATAGCCAAAGGAAGGTTCAAGGTATAGGTGTGTGCTGTATATGAAGGGGTGATTTGTAGTAGGAGTTCCTGTAGTACACTTTTTCTGATTCGCCATATCTAGTGGTAATAATGGTGGTCCAGATTTTAAAGGGTGTTGCCAAGATGTATATAGCAAACATCCCTGACAGGCTTGCCCAGCCCACAGTTTCTCTGTGTCTTGAAGAATATATGTAGCATTGGCCTCCTTGTTTCCAAATATATGGGTAGAAAAGGGAAAGAAAAATTTGGAGATTATGAGAATGAATAGGCTGGGGGGCTTCATTCTGTAGGAAGTTACATAGAGTGAAAGACTGGGTAGGGTTTGGCTGTATGCCCCAATGCAAAAACTAGGGGCCATCAAATGATGCTGAGAGCCAGACTAAAAACAAACAAAAGTAGGAGAGACCTCAGGGTATGAGTCACAGATCTGTGGAATTCCTTTTTAAGGGATTTTGTGGACGCATAAAGTTTGTATGTGTTGAAGGGAAGACTTAACAAATACATGAAGGAGGTCCACTGAGGATGAAGAAACAGTCAAACCACGGGGAATCACTTGAGCTGAATGTGGTCAGTGAGGCTGGTCGGAGGAGTACGAGCATGTCCTTCTCTTGTTCTGGTTGAATCTGTAAGCTAGCAGGTATGGCCGGGGACCGGCCACAGGGCTGGATGGCCTTGCAGGGTCACAGTGGCCATTCTGACCCTATTCCAAGAATTCATAAAGATTGTGTAACATTGTGAACATCTTGACCGTGTGAAAAGATCCAGCAGGAATTAGTTGTTCTTGGACTCACAGGAATCCCCGTGGGCGAGATAAATATGTGGGAGACTGCAGTTTTAGTTTCATAGCTTGTGGAGCCAGTTTTGGGACCTCTGTCCCTTTCTGAGTCATCCACATGTATGGCAGCAGCTCCAGAGTGGGTGAGTGCCTGACTGCCTGTAGCCAGATGTGTCCTGTTATCACATAGTCAAACTCTTGGAAACACACTTGTGTGTGTCTGATTCCGTACAGTGCCATACACATCTGGAAGAAGATCTGGGACAAAAAGCTGTGTGTGAGTAGTTCATACACTGCCTCAAGGCCTGACACCTCTGGTCTTGCTTGCTGCTTCTGTGTGTGACAGCTCTGGTTTGCTAAGGGAGTTTGGCTGTCACTTTTGGATACACTGTAGCATCTACCTGTATGTATGTATTTATTTGTTTTATTTTCAGTCAGAGGTAGTTGGCTGTGAGTTGTCATCTTACAGACCAGTTAAATCTTGCTGAGCCGGTATGTATACATTTTCAGACTGAGTTTCACTTATATATGTTAATGCTTTATTTTTATTTTATTTTATTTTATTTTATTTTATTTTATTTTATTTATTTCCCAACAGAGCCAGTTTTCCATAGGACTGTGTCAGGGCACTCAACTGTAAGGGAATTTACAGGATGGCCTGTATCTGCTATAGAAATTCTGCCTCCTAGCCTCTATAGCCTATGGTATAGGAGCTGTGCCCACAGCTTCCTAGGAGGATGGGTGAAGTGAAGTGAAAATTAGAGCAGTCTTGGCCAAGCAAAGGGAAATCTGTACATCTTCCTAGAAGACTTTCACCCAAGCTATTACGACATTTAATCATGGAACAGTTTTTTGAGCATCTATGTGTAGATCAGTTCTTTGCTCAGAAGTTCTATCAGCTTCTAGGCAGTGCTGCAGTAGCAAGGAAAGCTCAACTGACCCACTTGCATCCTTGACCCCGTTAACGCATTTTCATGGGAGTGACATAGCCTGTTGTGTCATGACTTATGTGTGTGTGTGGAATGAGACAAAGCTGTTCAGTTTCTCCTTTCCTCTCTTTTTTTTTCCTTTTTCTTTTTTTTTTCAACATCAGACTTTTTTGGGAACAGGCAGCTTTCTAAACTGTCCAGATTAAGCATCCCCCTCTGCCTTCATGATTGAAGTCTACATTTACAGGTGGTATACTATGACTTTAATAAAGGTTATTTGTAGTCCACTCTGCTTTACAGCAGGTAAGAATCAGCTCAGTGGTTAACTGGAAAAGGAACTGTTGCAAATACTTGCTTCATCCTTACTCTCCCCAGCCATGTTGTTGTAAAACTGCTCTTCAGGGGAGTGACAACTAAAAAGAGAAGAGCTTTTGATCATCTCGACGGGTCTGTACACAATTCTTGATGGAGGGATTGCCCTGGGTCTTTGTCTGAGAAAGACTTGGAAACTTGTCAAAAATGGTGGTTATGTGCATCTTTGTTAGAAGAGGCAATAAGTGCCTGAAATTTAAATAGCTAAAATCTTTATTGAGGGGAAAAAAGTCTTTCTATCTGTAAAGTACACCTCTGGTTTTGAGCAACTGAAATCCCAGGACTCATGACATACGATACCAAAAAGAAACAACTTGAAAAAAATCAGTTACTTTACAAATACAATACTGACTCTTGACTCAATTTCTTTTTGAAATGCAATGAAAATATTGTGATCTAGAGCACAAAGGTGTGGGAGACAGCCATATTAACAGTATCTATCTGATAATTTCCACCTTTTTATTAGGTTGCCACTAATGGGATTATTGCAGTGAATGAGCCTTCAAGTGAAGAAAAATATCTCGGTCAATTTCCAGTCAGTTTTGGGGCTATTGCTCCTTTTATGGCTGACCTGGACACAACAGATGGAGGTGGAAATGTGTATTACAGAGAAGATTCATCCTCAGATGTCTTGCAACTTGCATCAGACTATATCAAAAGCGGTTTCCCTGAGACTACTTTTGATCCCAGCAGTGTTGTTATTGTTACCTGGAAGCTCGTGGCTCCTTACCAGGCACCGGGAGAAGATCATGGCTTGGAAGAAAAGGTGAATGTTAATCAGAGCTTGTAAGACATGCTGGACACACGTTTAGCTGGAGTGTATCACTGTAACCTGTTGCTTTGAAGGCTTGAGTTCCTTTGTGTTTAAATGAATCCTGTACAGTTAAGAATGTATTTTGTTGCTGAAAAGGCTGAAGCAAAATAGGAGTTTCCAGAATTTTTTCTTGATTTTAATTTTACAGTATTTTATTAATTCAAAAGAATATGCTTGAATCTACATAGCTGATGCTTTTGTATTCCCTGACAACTCTCTGAATGTTAAGTGTGATGTGGTAATAACTGAAATAGCAGCATATCCTGCCCTTCATCTGTGCAATATAATCCAGTTGGCTTGCATTTTTCAGCCGGCTCTTAAGTCATTTTGATATCAAACTATCTAAAATCTGATAGGTATATGGACTAATAGGAGCTTCAAACTGTGAACATTGCGTTCTCGAAAAGATCATGCTTTGTAGCTACTATTGAATGAAGAAGAATGAAGAAGTTAGAGGTTATTTTTTTTATTACTTTCAAACCATTTTCCCTTTTAAACCATGTTAGTTACTATCCTGCAAAGATATGTAACTTTATGCACCATAATTAACCCAGCTGATGAGCCTGCTCACAATGTGTGAAGTTGAGAACATTACCACAACTTAGCAAATGTTATTTTGTCAAAGATTAATTTCTTGTGCATCACTTGACACAACTATTGGGTTCACAGTAATGTTTCTTCACCTGGTAGTAATAATGAATAGCTGATGTCTGAGGTACTATCTTGACGGTTCCTACAGTATATAGGAGTGTTCCTACAGGAAAAGACACTTGCAGCAACATGAAACTTTAACTCTCCTTTAAATATTCTGCTTCCGGAATTTTTCTATGTAGTTTAGCACGTCACTGTATTTTGAAGTGAGGATACAGCATCATGTACATGTCACAGAACTTAGAATTGTTATACTTTAGACAGCCTCTCTGGATATTTCTGAATAGATTTAACTTACCTTTGATAATGCTTTTTAATGTTTATGTATGCTAAAGCTAAAACTCCATTAGCAAAATATAAACTTGCATAATATTGATTTCTTCTAGGAAGTACATGATGTGTTTTGTGTGATGGAAATTCTGATTTTGAGTTTGTGTTTAAGAAAGCGTTTTACTGTTGTTTATTTTGACTATTTTTCCTTGAGTAAATGGAAGTTATTTTTTTTTTCCACAGAGAAACACATTCCAGGCTGTTTTAGCCTCTTCTGATGCCAGTTCCTATGCAATTTTCCTTTATCCAGAAGACAGTTTGCAGTTCTATAGTACATACTCCAAGAACAATGATGAAAAGATTCCTGCTATGGTTGGCTTTAGTCAAGCCTCTACAAACTACTATTTTTGGGAAAAGCCAGGATCCTACAATGTCATTGCTAATGATGAAGACAGCATCAGAAACCTGCACAAGTATGCTTTTTTATTTGTTTAAACTCCTCAAGAAAACATCAAGGGGTTCCATGTTTTTCTTAATTGTAGCATGAGTCAATGAGAAATAATAAGATCCCATTAGGCATTGCATGAGAAATCACAAAGTCTGCCACTGATGAATATCCACCCTCTTGAGGAATAGGACGACTTTGGTCTAGTTTGTCAAAAGCCCTTCTAAAAGTAGGACCACTTTAGACTTTAACTCCTTGTAGTCTATCCTTGGCAGTCTTTTTTTGAAAGAAAAAGTGAACAAGATTGAAAGGGACTGAGTTACAAACTACTAGTAAGTGTTAGAAAGGTCTTTGTGGCCCAAATATCTGCCTTTTTTCTTATCACTTTGGAGACAAGCAGGCTAGAAATTCTCAAGAAAAAAGCTCTGGGTGTGGAGAAAAAATGCTCTGCAAACTCTCAGGGATTTTATAGCTGAATAAACTACCTGTAGATAAGCATACAGATAAGATAATTTGACAGTTTTGTCCTGATATTTCTCAGTGAAGGATGACATTTTGTGTAGGCTAGAGATACCACACAACTTGTGCTTGATCATTTTCATTTGGTATATGCTTCTCTTTGATAGAAGCAGCAATGCTGGGAAGCAAGGTGTCTGGGTGTTTGAGATTGGCAGCTCATCTGACAGTATTGTGCCTGCCAAGATCAGCAACGTTTTGGAGAGCCTAGAGTTCAATGAACAAGACCAGGAGATGACTTCAAAACCATTTATGTCAGACTATGGCTCCACTGAAATAAGACAACAGTATGTCACCAGTAGTACCGACAGCGCAGAAGACGATCAGCACCACATTACATATAGTGTTCCTCAGCTATCTGCAGAAGACTTTCAGACTTCGTACCAAGATGTGACAGAAACACCTTCAACTGAATCTTTTTACAGTCATCAAGATTTCCCGACAGCAAAAGCTCCACCTCGCCCATTCCAGGTCCAGCAGTTTCCCCCACAGCAACCCCAAGTCATAGATGTGGAAGAATTTGATGAAACTGGTATAGGTAAGGTCTTTTGTACAGCTTGGGTGCTTCTAAGATTCATGGGCTGCAAAAAAACAGAGATGTGCAAGAGATTGTACTAAAGAAATAGTATGTTACCTTCTCACTACACAGAATCACAGAATGTTAGGGATTGAAAGGGACCTCAAAAGATCATCTAGTCCACTCCACCTGCCGAAGCAGGAACACCTAGATGAGGTTACACAGGAATGTGTCTAGGCAGGTTTTGAATGTCTCCAGAGTAGGAAACTCCACAACTCCCCTGGGCAGCCTGTTCCAGTGCTCTGTCACCCTCACTGAGAAGAAGTTTCTTCTCATATTTAAGTGGAACCTCTTGTGTTCCAGTTTGAACCCATTACCCCTTGTCCTATCATTGGTTGTCACCAAGAAGAGCCTGGCTTCATCCTTGTGACACTCACTCTTTATATATTTATAAACATTAATAAGGTCACCCCTCAGTCTCCTCCAAGCTAAAGAGCCCCAGCTCCCTCAGCCTTTCCTCATAAGGGAGGTGCTCCACTCCCTTAATCATCTTTGTTGCCCTACGCTGGACTCTCTCCAGCAGTTCCCTGTCCTTCTTGAACTGAGGGGCCCAGAACTGGACACAATATTCCAGATGTGGTCTCACCAGGGCAGAGTAGAGGGGAAGGAGAACCTCTCTCGACCTACTGAACACCCCCCTTCTAATACACCCCAGGATGCCATCTGAACACATTTAATAAGTTAATCTTATTAATCAAAGTAATTAACTTAGATGTCACCTCAGATTCAGATCTTGCCAGTCTAGTAAACTAGTTCTCTTATCAAGGTCACAGGGGAGCACGTTTATGGTGTGTCTGTGGAACCTGGATCCATCCAAAGGAAAGCTTCCTGCAGAGAGAATTGTATTCCTAAAGCTGACACATTCCGTAGGAACTGATTTCCCCATCTCTTTTGCCCAGGGCTGTTTATAACCGTGTAATCTTAACTAAGGTTGGAAAGATTCCTTTTTGCTTTTGTTTGGAAACAAGGCCATGTTAAAATTATTGTGGGTTTAGTTTCAGTAAGACAGTTTAACTGATCTGGATTAATATAGATCTGCTGAAGTCAGTAGAATTAAACAGTCTTCTAATATCTGAAGCCCCAATAATTTCTGCAAAATAGTAGACTACTACTTGCATTTGCTAAGTTAGCAAAAATCAGTTGTAGTTGTTTGTTTTCCTTAAGAGAAAATGAAAAAGCTAATCAAGTGAGTCTAGAGATACTTCTAAACTAAACCAGGGATATGTGAATACTGTAGTAATTACACGAAGTATAAGTGTCTGGTCTTGTTTTCTACAGTGTTTCGCTACCACACAGATGTCCAACAGACCTGTGCTAACAACCGGCACCAGTGCTCTGTTCATGCTATTTGCACAGATTATCCCAGTGGATTTTGCTGCAGTTGTATTGCTGGTTACAAAGGAAATGGCAGACAATG